>NC_092212.1:6260618-6298189 GCF_043381705.1 Parasteatoda tepidariorum | reverse complement strand
TTAAAACTATAGAATGTAAAGTTTAAATGGGCCTTTCATGTTATATCATTAAATTTAGTAATACTATTTCTCGGGCATTAGGTTTTAACTCTTATAAGAATATACATATTTTTTTCTGTTAATGTACAAATATTTTTCCGATGTGTTTTGGATATTCCTTCTCTAATAAAAAGGGATACCATTTTGTTTTCGTTTGCATAAGAAAGAATATCAAGCATTTTTCTTTTTTAAATTTAATTAGCCACAATAAAGAAGGAACGTTGCAATGCTACGTGCTACATTAACGACGACTCTAGAATAACTGAATGACTCTTCATATAGAAATCGCAGGTATTAGTCTCATACAACAACGCCCCCTATAGTTCGTTGCGATCGCGAATACTTTTATGACTTTTATTATTTTTATGCTAGTGAGAACCAAAACAATATGGAAATGAATGAGGGAAAACTGGATCCTACCACGCGATTTCCTGGCCAATAAAAATGTAGCGTTAAACGTTTAACGCAACCTTGTTGGAAGTCGCATAAGAAGTATAACTTCAAAAAGAATTTCTCAAAATTGAGTAAAAATGTACCTAAAAAAGTTTCGAAACAAATATAGTAACATTTGAAAACCCCATGTACTCATTATTGAATATAGAGTAATACTCAATATTAAAATAGCTTTGAGAATCAGTCTTCATTTGTAAATAAACATGGTGTTTGTTACCGTTCTGAAGACATTCTTAATTCGAAAAATAAATCCACCGTTAGAATGAAGATAGTTTATTAAATTTTCTTTTCGACTCATTATAAAGTCACATTTGAGGATGATGCGTCATTTTCCATGATATATGCCATTGTTGAGACTATTCAATTTTGAACATATCTCAATACTCAATAATGAGTACATGGGTTTTCGATAATATTTATTTCGGAGCTTTTGGGACACATTTTTGATCAATTTTGAGAAGCACTTTTTTACAGTGCTGGTTGTAAAACAGGTATTGCTATCAGCATTGCATTGGTATTGTCATCAGCCACCATAACCCGAAACCATATTAAATTTATTGATCTGAACAACAAATTTCTACACCTAAGTAGATAGGCTTTGAAGATAAATGAAATACAAAATAATCTTTTTTTTTCAAATTTCGCTTAAACGCAATAGCTTTTATCACTCATTTTAGAAGTAACAATTTTATTTTGTCTATTATCCTGCGTGTTTTGCTCGTTCAAAAAATGTATAGTCCAGCATAACAATCATTCTGGTACGAAATCAAACGAAAACGTTATCTAACCTTATCTAACTTAAACATTATCGAAACGTTGTAGAAAACTAGCTTGATTGATAACAAAAATTAAACAAATTTAAGAAGTACTTTAAGCATTTTTTACGCTTAATCAATTCACCACGTAATTCATATCATTAATCCATGAATGAAATTAATAAATAATTAATTTTCTCTCTCTCTCTCTAAAACAATATATACAGGGTGGTCCTAAAATATATGACAAAAATGTAAAGTTATGTAGAGGGGACATAAATAAACATATTTCGGATAGGAGTGTGTGTACGGTAATGGCACATTAAAGCACTAGCTTGTGAAGCGGTATGAATCAAAGGAAACTGAAAAGACAAATAAAGAGAAAAGAAAACAAAAAATTATCAACAGTTTACGAGAGGTGCTCGAAAGAGCAGCTACCAACAGCTATACAAGATTCACAACGACGGAGCATGGATCAGCGTACATTAGAAAAAAGGTCAGGCATGTCGAGCACATCTAAAGGAGCAACAGACAAGCGTTCAACAAGATCTTCTTCAGATGTGACGGGACTCCCATACACCAGGCTTTTAATATGACCCCAAAAGAAAAAATCCAAGCAGGTTAAATCAGGAGACTGTGGTGGCCAGGGAACTGGACCACCCCGTCCAGCGGGAAATGATGATTCAAGCTAGCAAGCACTTTTATACGCCGCAGTCATCAGCACTCCCTACCGGCTGAAGGCGGCATTACCGCACACGCAATCGTATACAAAATCTGCTTATTTAGATCCCCTCTACCTACCTTAACATTTTTGACATATATTTTAGAACCACCCTGAACATATATATATATATACGAGGGTTGTAAATTAAAAAGTGGCAACTTAACCGTGACACTCACAGAAGGTATTTTAACCAGTACAGGGAAGCCACAGGTGATTAAAAATTTAAAAAGTGGTAGAAACTCAATTCATTTTTGTTTTGTTAATATATCGTTAAATATTTTATTGTAATTACCACACTAACTTACATTTCAAATTATAGAACTGACAAGAAATTGCAAAAATAAAGTAGCATGTTACATAAATATTTGAATTATTTTAATATTGTAGAGGGCAACAAAACTTGAAATGAAATTATACTAACCCAAGAATATACATATTTTTTTTTCTGTTACTACAAAAGCTATTTCCACAGAGTGGGGCAAGTTGACATTCCTACACTTTGTTCCAGTTCCCCCGTGATGAAACTTTTAGCCTATATTTCCGTAACGTAATCTATAGCGAGAACTAGAATCGGCAAGATGATAAATAGATTTTCTGCTCGCAAATTTTTTTTAGAGAAAAATTGTAAATGTTTGACCGAGGATGGCAACGAGTTATACCTTTCGAATTGTTTCCTTTCGGTGATGATTTTTTCTAGTTTCTCGCCGGCCACTGCCCGGAAGTTTCCACGACTTGGCAATCATTCTGCCGAAAACCAAGATATGGAAATCTCTCCAACTTTTGAACTTTTGCCAAAATTACTACTCATTTTTTTTTACCACTCGATAAAATAGTTTTTAGAAATCGTAGTAGTTGGTAACCCTGAATAAGTAGGAAAAGGGGAAAAAATATTCATTTTCTCATCATTTCAAAATGTGAATCCGGTGGGAACATAATTAAAAACTGATGGTCAGGATCCCGTTAATCAATATGAATTTCAACTTACATAATTCTTAAAATTAACGCCTTAGCACAAGTGCAAAGAACGGGTGGCAAGATGGGGAAATTAACAATTAGTCATCGTTTCAGTTAACTGTTATAGGATCCGGTAACAAAAACGTGCAAAATTTCGTTCCACTAAATAAATATTCGTTTCGCTTAATAAATACAGGTTTTGGAGCTTGTTCTCACGCTAAGATTCGAGCGACCTCGATACACAATAAAACCAATTCAACTCTTTCAATAAATTAAGGGAAAAAAAAGTCATTTATTGAAAGTTATGGTATTACTCAAAATATATCCCTTTCCGAAAAAGCTTAGTTGAAAAGTAGGCGTTACTTCAAATTAACGAATTTGAAAAACTATTCGATTGTGCCTATAAGATCCATCTGTTATTAATTAAGAACCTCTCTATTTAAGTATAGTATTATAATTAACAATTTCATTACGAAAAAGTCTAATTTATTCTTTATAATAGTTTGTGCTTTTATAATAAGACTGATTATGTAAGTCTAAACCTATTGAAAAATAAAAATTTAAATATAAAATAAACATTTGTGAACTATCAGTAAAATTTGAATATGAAATTTTATTAAATTTTAAATTTTCGGTGTGGTTGCAAGGTTGACCGCAAATCGTAATATTGGTTGTGTAGTAATATTATAATACACTACGTCCATTACCGTTGAACTGGTAATAAATGGATGTGGTAATAAAAGGTGGAACGCAAATATCGTTTAATGTATTTACTTTACTGGATAATATATTCAATATCAATAAATTTAGAATTATTATATTTAATTATAAATTACTTAAAAATTTTATTAATTACTCAAAAATAATCATTTTGGCCCAAATACATTTAATTAAGAGAAAAAATCAATGAAATTTAATTTACGTTTTTTTTTAGGTGGATTGATTTAAATTAATCTAAACCATGGTATTTTCAAAAAAGCACATACTAAATGCAATATTAGTATTATACATAAGATTTCTGTGTGAACCGTATAAATTTCATTCCTCAGGATCCTATTTTCTTCGGCGAATACTGTAACTTTTTAGTTAGTAAGTTCTATTTAATTTATATTCAAAGCAAACATCCTTAATCATCAGAGTTCGGCAATATTAATTTTTGTCATTTAATGTATTTCATGCAGGGCCGGCTTATGCATGTAGCGGCCCCTAGGCAATGCTCGTCTCGCCCCCCCCCTCCTACCGTCTTCTAACTTCCTAATATATTTTTTCGCTTACACAACACTTTATTCATAATTACGCTGTTTTTTACTACATAGGTATATTATCACATTATTCAATAAAAATATTGAATCAAACGAAAAGAATATAAGTAATTAATATATGCATTTAAAAAAATCGTACAATAAGCTTAAATATTAACTCTTCGAACTTTTTTTGTTACAAAATCGTTTAAGACATCCTGAAAGTTAACCTTTTCCAATACATCATTTTCAATTGCCATTATGGCCAATGAATTTAAGCGGTTTTGAGACATAGTTGAACGAAGATAGTTTTTAACTAATTTCAATTTGGAAAAATTTCGTTCACCAGTGGCGTTTGTAATCATTAGTAATGTAATCATAATAAAACTTACGTATAGTAATTTTAACTTCAGTTTACACTACACGGATTTTTATTCGTCGTTTCACCGATTTTCTCGAAGCCCGAAGCACTTCTGCAGTCTTTATAAATAAATATCCAATACTTAGCTCTAAATTCGTAAGTTTTGAAACACAAACTGTGAAACTCTCTTTTCATTATCAGCAGTAAAACTCGCAAACAAATTGCACGAAGTGAAAATTCAACGATTACATTAAAAATGTTGTCTATGACACAATACAACGTACGTATTTAGCGGATCGGGGATTTCCCCAGTCATGCGACGAAAGAACCAGTACTGCCAACCTTATTTTTACATACTCTTTGGTAGCTTGGCCATAGAATATACATACCTATGGTAGGTACCAGAACAGTAAGTGCGCATTCACAGCGTAGAATTTTGCGCGTTTTTCAAGCGTGTTGTGTTAAAAAAGCTGCTCTTGCTGTATAGTCATCAGATTAGCCGGCGTTAAAATTACCGCGATAAAATTGCTTGCGATTATATTACTGCGTTATATATGAACTAACTACCATAATGTTAATATCTAATTTGGAATGCGTTCAGAAATGTACTAAAATAGCCTCGATGTAATGTACAGAGCAAGACAATCGTCATTGAAATTTCGAATTACATTTTTACTGTTTAAGAAACATTGTCAATTTTTTTCTCTGTAGCACAGGGCCCCTGAACGTGGCGGGGCCCCTAGGCAGTTGCCTACAGTGCCTAATGGATAAAACGGCCCTGATTTCATGTCATTAAAAATTAAACGAGGATCATTACTAAATTCAGTGGAACATTCCCTTGAACGCCTACTGTACCCTTCTCAGTTTCCTAGACATGGGTTCCTCAAACGTAATTGGCACTCATTCGGTAGACCCACGGAAGAGATGAGTCAACTTTGCCCGGTCCGGAGAACCCGGACCTGCAGCTCAGTAGGATAGAAGTGCCTGCTACCACTCAACCTCCGGGCCTTATGAAACATTACCGATTATCACAATAATTCGATAACTCAAACAACATACTAAAGTTTTGATATGGATTGAGAGAAAATTTAGAGCATTTTAAGTGATTGATAAACAAGTTAAATTTTCACTGTTTGATGCCAGAAAAAAAAAAAGGAAACCTGATTTTAGATATTTTTGATATTTCATATTTTGGCCTGTTATATTTGGCCTGAAGATACTCCGTTTCGAAGTTACTTCGTTACACATTAAAAACCAGTTCATTTCCTTCAACCAATTAAAAAATAAATCTCATTTTATGAAAGCTATTTAAAATAGCTTTCATAAAATGAGATTTATTTTTAATATATAATAATTTTGCTCAAAACGTAACTAACTATGAATAAAGCTCAGGTAAGAAGTAGGTGTTACTTTAAATTAAAGAATTTGAAAAACTATTCGATCGGGTATGAAAGAAGTGTATCATATTAATTCAGAAGCTCTCTATGTAATTATATTTTTATTAATAATGATTTCATTGCAAAAATGACTGATTAATTCTTAATATAAATTTGTGTGCTTAATATAAGACTGTTTACATAAGTCGAAACGCATGAATAATTTAAAATTTTATTATAAAAAAATCATTTAATATATGAAAGCTACATATTGTAAGTTTATAAAAATGAAAATTTTTATCATGACTTGTAATGGTAATTTTGTAATTTACATTAAGTTAAGTCCGTTGCCGAATAGCACACGTTTATAATGATTAAACTTACGGACAGAAATATGTTCATCTATAGTAAACGCAGCGAATAAACTTATATTCACACTTATATAATTGTCTCTGTTTTAGGTAAGGCATCATATAATGCTATATATGCTTTCTTCTCTCAATATTTATCTGAAAAATGCATTTAATAGCAGTAAATTCATGATTTTCTCTTTAAAAAAATATAAATAACTTAAACATTTTAATAAATTTTAACGCAGAAAATATATTTTCGACTGAAATCCATTTATTCATGGAAAAAAATCTGATTTAAAAAAATTATTTTTTGATATTGATTTAAATCATTCTAAGTCATGGTATTAATTAAACAGCACATACCAAATACAACATTAACATTAAAGATAAGATTTTTTTTTTTAAACAAGTGATATTTTATAATTGTCATCAGCAGATTCCCATTTCAAAAACATGTGACCTTGCTATTATATCAACTGTATCTTTAAACTGTTAATGAAGTAGTACTTTATTCGGATATTTTTCGGCGAACTTTGTATTTATTATTTATTAAGCCCTGTTTATTTATATTACAAGCAAAATTCCTTATCTTTCAGAATTAGAGTATATAAATTTTTGTCATGATTCATGTAATGAAAAAGTCAACACGGAACATTATTAAATTCAGCTTCCCAACAACCTTTAAAAGGTAAGGCTTGCTGCTGTCATCTGAGTTTCAATGAGCTTGGGCTCCCCGATGATGTTTTGTACTCATTTTATCGATACACAGAAGGAGAGAGAAAACATTGCCCGGTCCGAAGATGGAACCCGTAGTTGCAGCCTCCGAGCCTTATTATTACCACGATGATTCGATAACTCAAACACATACTAAGAGTTTTGATATAGATTGGGAGAAAATATAGCACTATTTTCCCAGAACCCGGACATGCAGCACGGCAGGACAGAAGTGCTACCACTCAACCCTTGCCTCTTATGGGACATTAACACGATAATTCAATGACTCAAACACATACTAAGAGTTTTGATATGGATTAGGAGAAAATATAACACATTTCCCCTGAGCACGGCAGGACAGAAGTGCTACCTCTCGACCTTCGGGCCTTCTGGAACAATACTGATTACCACGATAATTCGATAACTCAAGCACATACTGTTTTGATACGGATTGGGAGAAAATTTAGAGCATTTTAAGTGATTGATAAACGAAGTAAACGTTCTCTGCTTTGTTACCAGACCAAACAAAACGTGACTTTAGTTTTCGTCTGTTTTTTCATTTAGTTTTCATATCTCGGCCTTTAATTTTTCGAAGATGCTTGCAAGTTAAGAATGCAAATTTTTTTAATTCTCTTATTGAGTGATCTTGCTTTAACATTAAATTTTGTAAATCTGGTATTTCATAATAAATAAAAGTATAGTTCGTTCACTAGGAGTTGGCACTTGACTCCGCCTTCATCACGTGGTATCGGATGATACTATTTCGCTATTTTGGGGAGAAGGAGGCGAACAAGGCTGCTATTTGGCGATCATATGACAAAACTATTTATTTCGCAATCTTCATTTGCATATTTTGAACATGTGCATTTTATTTCATAAGCTTGTTGATATTTCTCTCTTTTTATTGAATAGTTTGTTCTTTTTGAGATATTTTGATGGGAAAAAGTTTTTAAATATAAATTAGCTAGAATAACGAAAGGTATAATAGCTGATGATAAAGCGAAGTAAGTGACTGAAAAAGAATTCACTGTTTGTGTTTGGCCTTCTACATCAGAAAGCCTCCACACGGTTTCTAATAAGTCGTCTGCGCGGACTATTTAAAAAGTGAGCAGTTTGAGAGCATGAAACCAAATTCTATTTTAAAAGTGACTGAGAGGAATTTGTCATACATATTTGAGAATTGAATCTGTAGTGGTAGACAAGTAAATAAGACAAACTAATCATATTCAAAAATTAAACAAATTTTTAGACATATATTTGCTACCACTTTCTTATTTTTAGTAGATTTTCTATTAAATGGCTCTTTCGTAAACTGGTTTGCCTTCATAGTGGTCCGATTGGACTACCTATAAAAACAGTGTGGAGGCTCTGCGCACGTTAGAGGTTATCTCGATTTCAAGCGGGGAAATGCTTTTCCTCTTACTCCCCCGCGCTGAAATGAACTCTGCGTCCGAGGAGGTGGAACCAAGTGCCAACTCCTGGTGAACGAACTATACCGTTAATGATTGACTCCAGAAAGCGGTCTATATATATAATGCGAGCTGAGGTGGCTCAGGGGATCAAGCGTTTGACTCTCAATGAGAACCGGTTTCGAATCCCTGCGATGGCTGGTCAATACAAATCCCGCACCCGGCTCGCACTGACAAGAGTGCCGACGTCAAACACCATCAGTGATAGAGGGATCATCGGTTACAGTTCCTTTGCCGTCAGGTTCACTCTGGGAGGCTTTCGTGGTTTTCTTTTCGATGTAACGCAAATGTGAGTCAGTTCCATCAAAAAACATTTGATCCTCCAATACATTTGATAGCTCCCAATATTTGATCCAAGAGTTCCCTTTTCTTTTGAATTAGATTAAATATTACAATTCTACAGAGTTGAACAATGGTAGCCATAAACACAAAAATAGGGATATAAAATAATATATACATGTAATGCACTAAAGCGATAAAAAAGGTATTTTATATTGTTTACACTAAATGGATGAATCGTTCGATTACTTATTACATCAGCTTTTAAAATGCTCTATGCTTTGACTTTTACAGAGATGCCAACAGCTCCGAAAGAGACAAAACATTATAAATAACGACACAGAACTACTAACTAAAACTTGAAGATTTTACTTTAATTTTGCCCAATTTAGAAGGCTCAACACAGTTTAACTGTAAGCTGGATGTTGTGGATATCTCCGCATATTGGCGCCAAGAAATGATTCATCGGAAATGAGTTGACTTATAAAATAAGAAGTCAATATAACACATAAAAAGCATAGAAAGTAGCTTAATTGTAACAAAGTGGTGTGTCACATAAGTCTTCAAATTATTAAGAGGCAGTGACGAGTAAAAACTCTATAAATCGAATTAAATAAACCAAGATTCTTCCATTAAAAGACTACTGCGGTTCGCAAATAATTATTCGCTAATCGGAGTAAGTTGGCATCTCTGCTATCGATCTACACACAAATATTCGTATCATTGAAATATTACAATAGATAAAACTATCTTGTTTTGGCAAAATAAATACTACTATTGAAACCATTTTTTTTTTGGAAAAGCATCCTCCCCAATAAATGGTAGTACAAATTAGTTAACCCTTTACACTCCGAGTAATTTCAAATGTTGTATAAATAAGTGTATGCACTAAATCCTTAAAAATACAAAGTTTAAACATAATTTATAATGTTCTTAAAATATTTTAGTTACTAATTATTAAGATATAAACATTTTTAATCCTAGAGAGGCGCCTCAGAGGTGTCATCGGAGAGCAAAAGGTTCGGAGTGATGCTGCATTGTATCTTAATAACACACACACACACACATATATATATAAAGATAGCAACACTCAATNATATATAATATTAATAAAACGGGGGTGGGTAGCGAACAGTGAGTTCCAAAAAAATTAAACGATTTTTGGCAGTTAAACAGACTCAACTCAAACAGGACAGACTCGATCAGGGATTTAAAATTCCCATTTTCGATATTGTTAGAATCGAGCTGTGATGGCTCAGGGGATATTGGTATAAAATGGATATTTCTAATTACTATTTTCATTGTTGTTTTTTTTTGGCAGTTCAGATTAATACCGACTCAATCAGTAATTTAAGATTGTAATGTTCACTATATATAGAATCAGAGCCGATGTGGCTCAGGGGATTGAGCCTTCCAATGAGGTGAACCAAATTCGAATCCCAGCGATGGCTGATTGCTACGAATTCTGCATCCTTCTCACACCGACCACAGCTCCAACGTAAAATATCCACAGTGGTAAACGGATCATGGGTTACAGTCCCCTTCCCATCGGGCTAAACGTGAGTGGTTTTCATGACTTTCCTCTCCATATAACGCAAATGCGGGATAGTTCCATCAAAAAGTCACCCATGAAGGCTGATTTCCCCCCAATAGTAGTTACAGGAGTTCCCTTGTCCTCTGGATTGTGTTCAAAATTACAAGGCTACGGAGTTGAACATTGGCCTGCCAATAAGGTGACTCGGATTTGAATCCCCGCGATGTTTGGTTGATACGAAATCTGCACCTACTTCGCAACAACCACAGTGTTTAAGTAAATTATCCTCTGTGGTAGACAGATTATGGGTTAGAGTTCATGTGTAAAAGTTTATATGAAATATATAGGTTTATGTACTTATAATGTAGGGGCAGACGAATTGTTTAAACATCGATGTTTATATCTTTAATTATTTACCAGTGCATTTAACCTCTAAGGGAGCGTAAAAATATTGACTACAACTTAGGAAGTAACGAACTGCTGAAAGAAAGATGTTTAAAATCTTTAAATATTTACCTGTGCATTTGTCCCGTAGTGGAGCGTAGATTTCTTGAGTACAATTTAGACACAGACGAGTTAGTACATCAGTACATATCAGCATGCAAGACTGTTGGAGAAAATATCAATGCATAACTTGTCATGAGATTCAAAATACCTTTATAATTAATCAAGCAAGCAAAATTATTTGCTCTGCGATGATTTTTTTTCCTGCGGTGTAAAATTTAGACTTCAACATTTAATTCCAAGTTCAGTAAATTTAAAGATAACTCAAGTAAATTACCACTACATGTGAATAATTTAAACATACATAGAAAATGCCATCCTTCATAGTATTTATGTCCTCGACTCTAAAGTATACCACACCAACAAATAAATACTTAATCTACCTCTAAATACCTAACAGCCCCCAGATAGATCACAATCAGCTACCTCAAATATACTACCCTTCTCATAACTTATGGATACTTCTGAGGAGAGGAAATGACTATTAAGATGATCCTCGACTCGGGAGTATACCATTCATTAGATTACACTCGTTCACTAGTCGTTCCGTAAGCAGCCAATTACCCAATCACCTCCTTATGCCTAACGCCAAAAGTTTCAGTCGCTCTAGGGCAAATTGGATATATGAAGAAGTGAGCTGCCAGCTTCGGTGACTGGTACTTCGCAAAACAACATATCAAATCATATCAAGAAGTATTTATGTATGGGGAGACTTTATATAGTCATCAGGTAACACATAACTGCCAATTTTTATGCATTTTGTGAAGATTTTTATTTTATATTTAAAGTGGTAGTGAATGTATGCTATACTTACTTTGATAAGTTTAATTTTTGTTGATTTTGACCAGCGCTATTCTTAAAAAAATTAAGCATTCAAAATAATTCAAAATTAACCGTATATTTCTGCCTAAAATTTTAAATCAATATCCATTTCACTACCACAGGAAAAAATCAACCTAGGATTGAAAGTTGCCAGGTTGAGATAACTGAAAAAGCTCCAAGCACTGAAGACATAACAATGGAATATAAAGATGAAAACCTGAATACAACACCAAATACAGAAACTGACACGGACGTCAATATTAACAACAATACAGAACTACCAGCAAAGAAAAGAAGAAGAAAAAGCAAAATGCAGTCAAAATAATTGAAGATAATTCTACACTCATGTCTACAAACAGCTGTCCTTCTTCTAGCCAACGTAACTCAACAGATGACGCCACTATCCTGCCGACAACAAAACCTCAGGAGGATACAGACAAAGTACGGGATCCACCCAGCAAACCTGAAATAACACCGCAAGCCAGATTTATTAAGGTTTTGGTTCGGGGCCTGCCTGTGGACTTTGGTACAGATGCCATTAATGCAGAATTACAGAAAAAAAATATTGAAACCATTAAAATAGCGCAGTTTAAGAAGAGAATGGGAGAGGCCTATCGACTCCTCCCCTTTTTCTCATAATCCTAACATCAACGGCGAATCACCATAGAGTTTTCGAAGTCAACAACATACAGCAGATCCCGATCAAAATCGAGCGATTTTGAGGAGGTCGAGGACCAATACAATGTTACAACTGCCAAAATTTAGGACATACGCAAAGTCACTGCAATGCATCTGCAAAGTGTGTAAAATGCGCTGAAAACCACAGGTCTCATGAATGCAACAAAGACAGAACAACACCTACAAAATGCTGTAATTGTTACAAAAACCACACAGCAAACTATACTGGGTGCGAGACCCGCCCCAGCAGAAGGAGCCCTCGAGCAACATCAAATTCGATGCCTAAACTTGCTCATCGATTAGTGTCATTAATCAAAGAATTACCGGAATTGCTCAAAAATTAAGAAGTGCTCCGCCTTCTGCGGGGAATCATAGAAGAAACTTCTCAATCCCAGTGAGTTCTATTTTTATTTTCGAGACTCTCAAGTTAAATTCACTGAACTTTTCACAGCAGACTTTTAGTTAAGTTAAATTAAATTACAATAAAATTTATTTTCTGGTAATATAGCCAATTTTTGCATATATATTTATCAAATTATGCACGTTAAATTCTTTGCAAATTCCATTATTGCATTTAATAAGCAATATTTCTCTGTTACGATATATTTACTGCATTTTCTCCAAATATGTTATTTTATCATGTATCAAGGTATGATTTGTCTATATTCATCAATTATGTCTTTCATTTTTCAAAAATCAATTATTGTACATATCAAATCATGTTTTATATTTATTTTTAATTTAAGTCTAGAATCAATATTTCTAATGTTATGTAAAAACGCCAATTTGTCATATTGAAAATTTCATTGCTTTATTATTTCACAAGCAAACGGCTTGATTTTTCTGATGGCTACCACAATGTCTGCCAAATCAATGTATTTTACCTTACTGTATGTAATTTAATGATGAATGGGATAGGGGCCGCTTCGCGGCCCAGGTGCCCAGTTTATTTAAATAAAGGAAGAAGAAAGATAACAGAAAAAGTACCTTAATATAAATGGATTACCATTCTTTTAAAAAAGTAGGTGCAACATGTATCGACGATTTTCTTTGCTAGGAAGTAACGGAGAAAAGAATCTTGTATTTTGTTTGCAGTCAAAAACTTCCCTCTCTGATTTGTAACTTAACAAATTTGACTGTACATACAGAGATGGCAACTTGCTCAGCTTTGTAAAAAAAAATATTTTCTAGTGTTAGCAAAATTTAATTTATTTCTAGTTTAGTTATCGTTAGTTTAAGTAATTTTTCCTCCTGTACAGTGTAACCAAAATAAAAAAAAAATATCACCCTGAATAACTTTCGTTATAATTATCGAAATTTCTGAAACTATATATATATAATTATTATTATTTTTATTATTATTATTATTGACTTTTTTTAAAACATTAAATATTCCACATTTGTTGATATTGTATAGACGGTGAGAAAAAATACTCAGTTTTATTTGAATCACCCAATTAAAAATATTTTTTAAAAACATTAACGAAGGAACACACAATGTTGATCTGGAGCAATTTTATGAAAATTGCATCATATAGTATAGTTTGTAAGGAATTGCCGAAGGCTGTGGATCACTTAGCCGCAGAGCGTTGCCCGGAGTGCACCACGAGGATGGACACACTGAGTCCTCAAGATATTGGGAAGCAAGAGAACTTTTAAGGCAATGCTTCTTTCTTTGTTATCCTACGTACATTTGTATTTGTTATTTATTTCATCTTTCTACTTGTAACTTTTGCCTTGCCATTAGAAATAAAATAAAAAAAGTAATGTTTGTATGTAGTAATTTGTAGTTCGTATATAGCATATAGTATAGTGTAGTTGAATCATATAGTTTGCAATAGTAAAACATGGATGAAAAGTTTGTTAAACATGGATGGAAATTTTTGTTAAACAGAAATCTAATGCAGTTTTTTTAAATTTTCGCCATTAAGAACTTTTTCGTTGATATTCTTACTTGGTATGCTACCTTATTTAAGAAAGAAATTTCCCTAGTCACCGTAGAACATGGGAAATTCAAGAAATTAAATTAGTTTTGGAATTACTCTTTGTGATCGCGGTCCTGTTCTGTTGTTCTTCTCCCACAGATCTTCGTAATCTATACAATCAGTCTTGTAAGGTGCAGGAAGAAGATGATATTCAACCTGAAAGCACGGCAGAATTTTAATTTCTTTATTTCTATGTAAAATCTTAATTATCAGGTGATACTATACAGCATTGTTTTTACGAGGTTGAACTCGGTTTACACTTGTTTATGTTCGTGTATCAATTGGTTAACATTCTATTGCAATATTTTAAAAATAAATACATATAGGAAGTATATGGAAAAAAAACCTGAATGTAATCCATCACATGTATGTCTAAATATGAAAGTATTGTATATAAACTCGTTTAAAACATGTAATTATTAGAACACTACAGTGTGTCTAATAATTTGGTCGAATTATTATAATATACTAATATAATGGTTGGTTGGAATTTATTGGCACAGGAGTCAGAAATGGCTCTACTGCCCCAAACACTAGGGTTAAGAGTCATTGTTCTGTTTATTAATATTTCAGAACAATTGATATTGTCCAATTGTACAAATATAATACCTGATATAATAAATATTCTATATTTATAAAATATATTAAATATACTAATTTATCCAATCGCTGAATTCATATTACATATTGTCTAATTAAGGCAATTTGTGATACGATTTTCTTTCATTCTGATAACGTGGCCTGCCCATTTAATTCTTTGTCATTTAATAAAGTTTATAATATCAGGTTCATCATATGAGTGATAATGTTCTAGATTTAATCTTCTAAGCCACCCACCATTTTTTTAAATTCCTATAAAAGTACTTCTTAATACCTTTCTCTCTAAGGTACCATACATAGCCTCATCCGTACAAGATATGGTCCAGGTTTCATAAGCATATGTTAAAATTGATCTTAAGAGAGATATAATAAAACTTTTGTTTGTCTATGAATTACATTAGATTTTATGCATTTTCGAATTCCATTAAAACATTAATTGGCTACAGTAATACTTCTTTGTATTTCCATTGAAATATTGTTCCTGTTGTTGATTACAGAACAAAAGTAAACGAAATTATCAACAGCCTCAGATTTATATTCTTCAATTTCTAAATGGGTGTTATTGAAGTTTGTTTTAGTACAGGGAAAAAATATTTAGTTTTGCTCTCGTTTATTCTCAGGTTGGAATTCAACTACAGAGTAGAAATTTGTTGTGCTGATAGGGGTCATTTTGAAGTTTTTCTTTTCCGATCCTTCATTTTGTTTGAAAGTTACTGCCATTTTAAACACTTTGAATATTTTTAACAGTAATTATTTATTCACTGTTGAGGATAAATTGATCTCTCTCGTGATTTTCTTATTATAAGCTCATGCTTGATTCAGACATTTCCAGATATAAAGCTTAACATCTATTACGACACTTCTTAAAATCTAAAGTGTTTTTTTTTATGTGAACTGTTATATAAAAAACAGTTTCCCCTATATATGGTGAACAAGTAAATTTAGTTATCAATGTGTGACACACAGGGTTGGCATGTTTTTGACAATTGACAGTTGTATCCGGCTTTAACCGTGGTTTCATTCGTCATGTCAAAAGCTCCTTTTTGACAAGTGTTAAAAATCCCAAGTTTTAGTGTCAGAATAGATATTAGCTATTATAAAGAAGAAGTATTTATAAATAAGTAGTATATATATATAAATAAGCATACCTATAAAATTATAAATGAACAATCAATTATGTTCATGAATTATTTGATAATAAATTCTTCTTTTGAAAATTACTGTCAAAAACATAAAGTTTTCTGTAGAAAGTATTAAATGATTATTAAAAAAAAAAAATTTTTAAATTGGAATTTATCCAATCTATTCGTTTGCTAAAATAGTTGAAATCAAATTACATAAACAATCACATAAATTAAAAAAATACTTAACAACCATTTTATTCATTGTGTCTATAATCTGTGGCGTTGCGGCCTGAAATGCAAAGTCCGAACTACGAATCTCTGACATTGGACTACGTCGCTTGCAGCCGTTAATTGACGTAGACCTCATACCTGAATGGAGATATGCGTGAAGGGCGAAATCAGCAAAACGTGCACAGTATGTTTTGGATATAACTTGGCCGCCTACCCACAGCTTGCTCTCTCTCCCCGTCGGTTCCAGCTAGCAGTCCGGCATGTTCTCGCCGGTTACCTTTTCGCGGTTTTTTCAATGCTGCTTCAATGTTAAAGTGGTTGTTTTATATCTGTTAGAATGTTTTTAGTTAAATTTACAAGTTTCCTAAAATGTTAATAAAGATAGTTATTTATCTAAACTTAGTGTTATTTATGAAGAAACCTATAACCGTTCTCGGTAACATTTTCATGTAGAAGGTTTTTCTAGAGTTAGATTTCTTTTTAGAGTTTATGTGGGGACTCTAACAAAGATACCAAACTACCCACAAATTATTTTCATTTACTCACATTTTAATCATTTCCCTAAAACATTCTCACACAAAAAAGCAAAAAAAGTTTTGAAGCCTTTTTTACACAGAATTCGTTTTTCAGTTTTGTATGAATAAGACCAAAATTCGAAAATATTCTTTCTATTGATGCTGACCTGCATTGTCTACAAAGTAAAAGTATAGTTTGTTCACCAGGAGTTGGCACTTGGCACCCCCTCCTCAGACGCAGTGCTCATTTCAGCGCGGGAGTAAGAAGAGAAACATCTCTGCCCGTAAAATTGAGACATTCCCAGCGCAAAGTGGAATGACAGCGAAACCAATCTATTTAAAAAAAAATACTAGTCTCAAAGTGGTCAATCTCTGAAACCGATACTTTTAAAGTAATATTTTAATTTTCCTAACCATTACTAGATAGCACCACTACACTTAGATTATGTCTTCCTTGGTGAAAAATGAAAAGTTTTCAATGCATTTTTTCGTTACTTCAAAAAAAAATTTTTTTGCCCAATGAAATACAAAAAATGTTCGAAATATATTACTCAAATTTGCTGTTTGTGAGCTCCTTTTGACATACAAATTTTCCCCAAAAATGATTCCAAGGAAAAGAATAAAATTTTTGCATTTATTTTTCCTCCTTTCAGAGAGAGACCACTGTGCCTCTAGAACGTATGATATTCCCGCCAACACATGTCCTTTTTCCACCTTTCACTTATTCAGATAGTGAAGTAGATCAAAATTTATTAGGGTTTTCGTTAGCATGGGGCTTATGAAAGGAGAACCATGTGTCTTTTATCTATTTTTATTGAGAATAAAGCCAAATACATCAAATTTCCCATCTGAAACAAATTTGTTCTTCTCATTTGCGTTCTTTTTGAATTAGTGAACAGTCATATTGCATAACATTGAGTATACAATATGATTCATATTGTCATATATGAATCATATTGCGTATTGAATCATATTAGTCATATTGCATAACATAACATTGAGTTGATGCTAAATTTATTTTCTCTTATTACTAATTTTTCTGCTTTTTGTTTGTCTGAAAAATTAAGAATTTAAGCAATTTTTTTTAATTATTATTTTGTATTGTTGATTTTCAATTACGAGATACGTTTAATTCTTTATGATGGAAAAAATTTATTATATATATAGCAGAGTAAGCCGCAGTAAGATATTCATTTTTATTAAATTGAATTATACATTTTATTATATATTTTATTTTTACTATTATATATTTCTGTATAATTAATTTCATCATAATATTGCATAATATACATTATATTTGTAGTATATTTTATTTCTTAGAACATTTTTCGTGTTTAAAATTCATATATGTTATTAATATATATTTTGTATTTTATTATATATTATACTATACTTATTAAAGCCATTTTTCGATTTTGAAATGATATAAATGATTCTAGTATTTAAATTTATTATTTAATTCCAAGTTTAAATTCATTGTAAAAAATGCTAAAAAACAAGTTAAAAAAATATTATTTTCTTATCACGCGAAAATGTTCTATGTGGACAGCGGTTAACCACCGAAACCACCACCAGGTGGGACAATGAATCAGAATTTTTTTTAAGCGTAAATTTCCCATTCTTAGACCCTATGCATCATAATTAGTTCCTCAATTTAAAAAAAAATGAAAATTTGTATTCGCGTGCCTCAAAGGTTTAATGCGGGCCAAACACAAACAGTGAATTTTTTTCAGTCACTTACTTCGCCCTATCATATGCTATTATCCCTTTCGTATCTCTAACTAACTAAATATATATTAAATTTAAAAACTGCTGTTTTCCCAGCAAAATGTCTCAAACAGGACAAACTATTCACTCAAAAGATAGAAATATCGTTAAAAATGGGGCGAAATATCTTCAAATGCATGAAATTATTACATATAATTATTACATTGGCCAAAATTATAACATAAAAGGATTAAAATAAAAATTTATATTAATAATAATTAACAACTCATAGCTATTGCCTGTAATATAAACTGAATAGTTATAATATGGGTCTTAAAATATTAGGTGAGAGCAAAACGCAATTCATTTACAGTACTCATAAATGTGACCATTTTACGTTATTTTTCCAGAAGTTATATATATATATATATATATATATATATAGGGTCNTAAAAGAAATATATATATATATATATTTCCGAAGGATTTGGGTTTTTCAAACCGAAATATATTTTATTTTATTACCATCATTAAATCCGACACAACTTTTTGGTTTTACGACAATTAAAGTTCAACTCCGTAGCCTGGTAATTTTTGACCAATCCAAAAGACAAGGAAACTCCTGGATCAATACCCCCAAAGGTACGATTTGATATGGGAACATGGAGTACTTTGTGACTCGACATATTTAACCTGCTTCTGTCACCATTCACTACACGGGGGTTAATCGGTTGGCGGGATCGAGCCCGCGAACTCTTGGACATGGGCCCAGAATAGTAGAAAAATATTAGAAAATAAGGTAACTTATTAGTACCATATGTTTTTTGAAGGATTTTCCCGGTTCTAAATTTATTTCGTTTAATTCGTTATGATATATAATGTTTAAAAAGAATGGTAACTTACTTGAAATATATATATTTTGAATTAAAATCTTAGGTTCTAAATTTATTGCCATTTATTCATTATCACATGTAATGTTCAGAAAAGTAAAGTAACTTACTAGAACTGTATATATCTTATCTAATATTCTAGACCTTAATTTTATTATCTTTAATTAAATTTCAGAACAGACTATTAGCAAATAAAGTTATTTACAAGAACTATATGTTTTTGTTTTATTTTCCCTGTTCAAAATTGTTTATTTTTATCATTATCAGCTATCATATCAGTTTTTAGAACAGTAAGGAAACGTGCTAGAACTATACGTATTTTGTGTAATCCTCTTTGCTTTAAATTTACTGACCTTAATTAAATTTCAGAAAAATATATTACAAAATAGAGTAACTTACTAGAATTATATGTATTTTATATGATTTTCCCGGCTCTAAATTTATTGCCTTTAATTCAATGTCAGAAACTGCAAATGGCGAATGTATGTCGAGAACTGCTCTTGGATTCTTTCTTGGATCAAACAATTCATCTTCTTCAACATTCAGAATGAATACCTGACGAGAGGCAACATTCAACACCCCTAGCAAAAGAAATAAATAGCAAATAGTTCCTTAATACTAACTCTTTTTTTAGAATGGAATGGCCATTGGTTTATGAACAGTTACCCCCGATGAGTGTAGGTAATACGTGTAGACTTTAAAATTATGTAAGGATGTATGAATGAAGGATAAGGTCTATAAACGACTTTCTATCCATATGTGCAAGCTCTGACTTTTAAATAAGTCACTCTATGAAAGATGGGATACCAATGAATGATTTATTCCTTATTTAAGCCTTTTATTTAAATTACAACGTTTACGTATTTTGAATGTTTTTTTTATAATTAATTTTATATTATTGTAATAAAATTAATAAAAAAATTTCTTCTTTTTATGGGTTTTATTATATAATTTTTCCGAAGAGATTTTTTTACTAGTTTTTCTCCTAGATGGCAGCCCTGATATGTTAATTGCTCAATTTTTTTTCGACCAAATACATTTTTTAATTTAATTTAATTTGATTTGAGCTATATGCACAACTTTAAAGATTTTTCTTCTTTGCGAAATTTGTTAACTGTTAAATTAGTATTTTACTTTTAAACCTAAGTCACATTTTGCTACACGCCGGTAAGTTTGGTTTGTGCTTTCTTTTTTTCATATATATATATATAATCAAAGATTTCAAATTATTATCTGAGCAATACATCCTTCAACGACGATGAAATTTCCGTAGTTTCGAAAAATGTATTTCTTACCGTATCAAATATAATGCATTAATATTTTAAAAAATTGTAATTCAAATACTTTGTCTGTCACTACACAAAAATAATTTAAATGCGCATGTAAAACATAGGATAAACATATGGTTTTGGTCTTAATATCTGATAAAATGCATAAGACTTCTGCTTGTTTTAAATCGTTGGAAAAATATTTCTCAAAGTTTTCAAATGTTAAACTATATATTGCCATGAATAAAAATTGTCATCTAAATACGTCCAATCATTTTCTGCAATTTAGAATGAACTGGATATAGAGGAATACAAATATACAGAGGAATACAAGAAATATAGAGAAATACAAGATTTTAGTAAAACATACAGTTGGTTGCCAAATAATCACTTTTTACGTTCTCCCAATTCTTTTGTGACAATTTAACAGGTTTTGGTATTTCTGAAATCGTATGCCTCATAAATGATTCGACAGTTTTTGAAAATGTTTTTACGTTTTTCCAAATTTATACATTAATTTGCACCCATTAATTAGATCATAATTAGTGTAAATAAATTTAACGTAAGTCTATCTCTTTTTAAATATTTTAATTAGTCGCAATTGAGTGTTTTAATATTTTTAATTTTTCGATGCATACTTTAAATTTAGATAATTTTAAATTTTTTTACCATTTCCGTTGAGTTTGATTTGCTTATTGTCGGCAGTGTTTATAAAGTGAATAGATTCTTCTGATAATTATGTGCTTTATCTTGATTGGTATATGATTTGCACATGATTTTTGCTTCATTTAATAACTTTTTACTTATATCTCATGTAATGAAAATTTAACTTACGTGGGAAAAATGTACCCATTTTTGCTCTTTCATTGCTGTTTTCTCTACTATAGAGCTTGAAACAAGGCACTAAATCAAAATCATTATGATGCTCCCATGTTTGCTCAAAGTAGTCAGATTCAGTTTTATTATCTAACCTAAAAAAAAGAGGGGACAATTACAAAATTATAATATTATCAAAATACTTCGTATTATAAAGTAAATTTAAAAATACGAATAATACTAAAATTGAAACAATATTCTGAAGTTTGAAAAAATAGATGAAGGAATCTAGGGGTCCTAAACACGAATCTAGTGATGTACTAGTGGTTTGATTATGAATATTTGGTAGTCTTTTTCAGGGGATCGCTTGAGGCGTTAAACATTTAGGTGGTAACGGGATATTGTTTCATTTCTGGTAAAAATGCTTGAAACTGCTGCCCCTGGTTAAGATTAATAAAAGAGGTTTATAAGAGAGCAGTTTTTTCTTCAGAAAGAAAATTAAACTGACCTTTAAAAAAAAGTAACATATTCTTTTTTCACGTAACTTTAATTTCACTTTAAAGGCTCATTTGGTTATTATTAATAATCGAAAGTTATGACTCTGTCTGAGGGATATCAGACAACGAACCCTTAATCTTCACATAAATGTAGAGAATACCAGGCAAGTATGTGACATGCGCAGTGAGTCAGCGGGATCTGATTTTTCATTTCTTTTGCTGTTATAGAAATGTGTGCGGTGTACCGCATTCCTTATACAGTTGTTTAGAAGATAAAATCCAATATCCGATGCTCTCTATTCTTGTAATATTATCGCATAACGCTTAAATTTAATTTAAGGTACAGTGCGCGAAAAAAAGAACCACCCTGAATTACTTTTGATCTAATGATCGGATTTTGTACGTCTTAGGACTCTATCTTTATGGTTCGAGGGCATGACCTGAAATTAGCTATTTAATTAGAACAAACAATATTTTAAGTAATGACATTAGACACAAAATCGCGCTTTCTCTGAAGAAACATACTCTTTTTCAACGGATTCGTATTTCTGAAATCCAAAATATGCCGTGGAAGGTGCTTGAAGTCCTTTGTGTTGCCTGGTTACCACCTTATATCCTATGTCACGAAGGCGAGCAACTTTACTCATGCCATACTGCCACAGATACTCTTCCCATCCATGCCCTGAGCGTGATTCGAACCTCCAACCGTTGGCTTCGCAGTCAACATTAAGAAAAACGACTTTGATTACAAACATTCAGAAAGCAATACTTGCCAAAAATAAGGTATGAAACTCTCAGTTTCGATTTGACCATATTTTTCAAGTTCTTCGAGTGTCATTCTTGAATAAATGTGATTTTTAGGCATCTATAAGAAAATTAAAATTTCATAGTTAGTTTTTTTTTTGGCATTCTCTCAGTTTTGTACAACCTTTAACATGAGATATTTTAAAATTCGTAGTAGAATTCTCACGGAATTGAAAAGGCTTAAATTGTGATAGAAAAATTAAGAAGTTGCGTGCCATCTTGTAAATTTCTTATCTAAACATACTTCAGTTTGCTACATCACGGAGATATCTAGCTCAGCGTTTCTCAACCTTTCAGTATTCGCGGCCCAGTTTTCGATCATAACTTTCATCGCGCCCCTCCCCCCACTTGCAGTAAAATGTATGCAACAATAATGTATGTTGAGTATTTTTAATTCTGTCCTTAAATTATTTTTAACTAACTACCAAAACAAAAGTAAAGTAAAAATCAGCAGCAATTGAGATTGCAGAAACTATGTTTGGAGTTAATTTTTCAAAACAATTACAGTCCATACCTCTTTCAAATGATACTGTTGCTCGTCGAATTGGTGATACAGCTGAAAATGTAGTGTCAGCTTTTCTCGATGTTGCGTGACAAAATGTTTTCAATAAACTTTGAAGCAAGAGATATTAATAAAGATGCTCATTTCATTGCCTATGTTTGATTTTGTGATAATATGTCAGTAGTAGAACTACTTTTCTGCAAATCAATAGAACTCAAAACAACAGCGCTAGCATTATTTGCTATTTTAAATGATGTTATGAATGATGCAAACACAGAATGCAAAAATTGCATCGGAATATGCACTGGAATATGCATCGGAATATGCTTGTTCAATATCCGGAAGGTTCGAAAGTATACAAGCACTAGTAAAACAAAAATCGCCTCAATGCGTCTGGACACATTGCATGATCCACAGAGAAGCTTTGGGTTCGAAAGAAATACGTCCTGGTTTAAATATTGTATTAACTGCGGTTGTAACCATTTCAAATTATATAAAAATGAGAACCCTGAGATCGAGAATCTTTTCTGCTCTTTGTAATGACATGGGTTCAGTACATTCAGAGTTACTATTTAAATGTGAGGCAAGATGTTTATCACGTGAGAAATTTTTGCAACGTGCTCATGAATTAAGAGAAGAAATCGTCATTTTCTTAGAAGATAACAGACCGGAAACCGGGAATTTACACTATTGTTTATTTGTGATGAAATTGAGATACTTGGTCGTCATATTCGAGAAATTAAATAACTTGAATCTTAAACTCCAAGGAGCAAATACACATATGTTGGATACGAGTGATGAAGTTAATGCTTTTTGTAGAAAATTAGAATTGTGGGGCAGAAATTTAAAGCAAAAAAACCTAACAATGTTTGCAAATGTGGATAATTGTACTAAAACTTATAAGGCTGAAGAAGAATATATGAAAGTTACGTTTGTAACCATTGAAAATCATTTAGCCATGCTGGCAAAGAATTTTAAAAAGTATTTTCCTGCTCATGACAAACTGCTAGCAAGTTACGAGTGGGTTAGGAATCCATTTCATAAGACTCCCGAAGGACTCTCAATTGATGAGGAAGAAAAATTCATAGACTTCACGACAAGTGGCGAAACTGAAATGCAATTTAGTAATAAATCACTATTTGAATTTTGGCAGGAGGAGGATTTTTCTGCACTGAAACAAAGGGCATTTCGCATTCTATTACCGTTTTCAATATCCTACCTTTGTGAAACTGGATTTTCTGCTGTGGCTTCTTTGAAGACAAAATATAGATCACGGCTAAATATAGAAACAGGACTGAGAGTGGCTATTTCTAATATTAAGCCTCACCTCAAAAAACTTTGCTCTGCAGGACAGACCCAAGGAAGTCACTAAAAATTATTAATTTTTTTTAAAAATTTAGTATGTTTGATTAAGTAAGGTGGGTAAGCCAAAGGTGGCCAGTGCTCCTAACGTAGCCCCCCCCCAAAATAAAATGAAATTTATTTTGAATCATAAGATGTCCCTTCTGCATTGTAAATCTTGTATCTGAGGTGCACGAGGCTGAATTGGAAGATATTTCCTTGAATGGCCTCCATTGTATGAAGTGATTTAATTATTTGCAGTTGTCGTTCTAATTTCCAGGTGAGAAGATAATGTGTTTAAATTCTTAGAACTTTGAGTTATAATATGTTTTCTGAAAGTTTATTTCTTTTTCTTTAACCACATTACTTTAATTCGAATTAATCTATCAGATTAATAGTTTTATGTCGTGCAAATGGTAAGAGAGACCTTATGTATGTTCCCAAGTGGCGCGACACTCGGGCCACCTTCGGAAGCAAACGTGAAATCTATAAAAGAGTTAATTATAAATCATTACGTAGCATATTATTTCTCAAAAAGGAATGCTTGAATTAAATGCCAATTGATTTATTTCATTTTAAGCAAATGTGGAACTTTGGTATTTTTTAAATTTTTATAATATTTTGACGTTCTCTGCACTTTAGTAGACTTTGCGATATTTTGTTTCAAGTTTTTTGTTTTGTTTGCATTTTAAAGTCATTTTTCAGGTATTTTTTTATTTTTGTGGTAGTTATGAGTGTTTTTGTGGTCGATTCTGGTATTTTCTTGCAAATTTGGGTATTTTTAGATTAGTTATGGGTTTAGTTAGTTAACTCTAGTATGGTTATTTAACTCTTACTTGTTGGCTAATCCTTCTGAAAAAATTAACTCAATAATTCTTGATTAATTCTAATGAGTTAACTCAAAAGAATCGCTAGTGACTTCACACAAGAACTATCAAAGTAAAATCAATAAACAAATTATACACTCTGAAAACAAATATCTTTTTTAAAGTCGGGAAACTTGTTCCTACCAGCAAGACACTTAAAGTGCCTTTTTAAAAGAAGTTTGCCAGTCCAAGTGTTTTTTCTAAAGATAATTTGAGTAAGTGAAAAAGTGATTTCAAAACATGGCTCACCTTTGGAACCTGTGCGAAACCTTAGGTGCAGAAGCTAAAATTTTAAAATTGTACTATAAAATAAATGAAATTTTATTTTACAATTAAAAGTATACGTGATATATATTAGAGATAGGTGTAAGATGTTACAGAAAAAATTCAGATACACAGACTTAATCAGAAAATTATAAAAAAATCCTTAAGGCCAAGCCACCCTTGGCTCCCCACCTTAAATTTTGATTTAATAAGTTGTTTCACTTTAATAAGTTATTAAATATGTCAAAATGTATTTTGTTTTCTATGTATATGTGCGCTTTCCTTTCATCCAGTTAATCAATTTTTTTAAATAATATTTTCTCTTGAATATTCTCGAGCCACCCCTCTGGTGTGCTCGCGCCCCCCTAGGGGGGCGCGCCCCACAGGTTGAGAATCGCTGATCTAGCTTATTACTCGCTCTGTGAAAATCCAAAGTTTGAAGGAGAAGAACTTCACAGGAACGTCAATGGATGTAAGGGTTTACATGAAAAGCCCGCATTGCTTTCGTTTTTGACATAAAAATGCACTTAAAAAGGAAAATTATGCATAAAAAAAGTTTAAAAAAAGTTATACTAAAGTTAAGGCAATAAACAACTGTACTTAAGTCCGATGATACCACCTAGGTACCACTGGTATCATAGGACCTCCCCCGGTGCACTTCTGGGCATAAAATGCGACCGAAGAACCCAGACTGTCCAGGCCAGATTTGCAAGTGGCCATCTTAAGTGCCTCACTTTTGAGGGAGGCAGAAAGATTTTCCCTACTTGCAAAAAATGTTGTGTTTAATCAGCTTCGTTGGAACACGTTCTGGTTTTCCTAAGAATTTCTAAGGTGGATCTTACATCAGATACCTTTTTGTTGCGAATTTTCTTGCGGTCAGAGGCATCATGGAGCCTATCTAGCATATGTCCGATAAACACTACTTTAAGAAATTTCACATTGTTTAAAATCATACTGATCTCGAAAGAACAGTCAACATAAAGAGGTGTTGTGAAACACTTTTTGGCGTCTGTTGATACTTAATTTCGAAGATGAACAATTATTAGTGATCCATTCACAAAACAAATGATTCCCAAGTATCTACCAGCAGGTGGACAGTAGAGTTAAGCGATACTATAACACTCTTGAATATAGTAAAAATTCTGTAACAACTGCCAGAAAGTTCCAAGCAGGAGAACGGAGCATTCTGGTGTAGGAAATGTTCACGCAAATCTGGACGCTCTCATAATTGTGGAAGGATCGATGGATCAACACTAGAATTTCCGAAATGTACGTGTGTGGCTCGCATAGCACTAAGATAAATTTACCGTTCTCTCCTAACCACCATACTTATCAGACTTAAACCCAATCGAGAATCTATGGGACCACTTCGAACCGGCTGTTCATGCTTCAGATTCTCTACAGCGTAAGTAAGCGTAGCTTACCAGAACACTGGAGTCGGCATGGCTCAGCAGCCAAGTAATCGTCCTGCTCAATTGGCTCTCTACTTGCACGTCTCGCAGTAGTCCACTCTGCTAAGATGGTTATTCTAACTTATTACGGGTGGTCACATTAATGTGATTATGTTGACTTTAGAAATGTGTCTAAGGATCAAAATATAAAATATGATTTCCTTTTTTTTTCTTCATACATATTTTGAAAACCATATTTCCTATTCAATCATTACTGCACGCTGATGAGTAAGATAAAAATTAGATTTAATTATTCAAATCTTTCAAAGGAAACTATGGAAAATGCTTCAGAGAAAACAGAAACTAGGGAAATTAATTAAAGTTTTAACCAACCAGAAACTGAGACATGTCTTCCTGTCTGCAATAATGAGGCATATCTAAACAGAACTGCTGAATATCTGCTGGCTTTTCACAGTTGTCGGGATTTTCATTACAATATGTGCTTCGGCGAATTCTACAATAAAAGAAATCATCATTTACAAATCTTAAAGCTTCTAAACTTCATGTATTATGCATTATTAATATATTCACAGATAATATTCGTCTTAAATACCTGTACCACTAAATTTTATTCTTGTTTTAAACAAATATTGTTCTTCATGTGAGCATTCATGATTTTCCTACAGGGAAATTGTAATATTTAAGCAAGCCTTGGTAAAAACATACTAAAATGATTTTTGATAAATTATTAAAAGATTTTTAAGGTGAATATCAAACATAGAAGAAAGAGTGCTTGACAAAAATTTCTGTGGAAACTTTAAAACATGGAAAATAAAAAAGATTAATGTAAAGAGAGAAAGAAAAATTATTAAAATAAAATATTTTTAAGAAAATTTTAAAAAAAAGTTTAGAAAAAGAAAAAAAATTAGATACATTTTTTTAATTTTTTTTTAAATATTTTATTTCACATATATATATATAAACTTTGCTGCTTATCTTTCAATTTATAAGTGTAAGAATTATCAGCAGAAAAGGCTTTACCCTGAATTAAGAAAATAAGAAGAAATTAAAAAAAATAAGAAGAAAATAAAAAGACATTATTTTTTAGGCACAAAAATTAGTTATAACCTATTTATCATATCACCTCGAATTCGGGTTCGTTATAATAAGCTTAAAATATTTCACAGAACACAATACCTCACTTGTCCAGATAGCAATGTGAAACAGTAACGATTGGCCCTGTTGACTCATGTTTTATCTGATTGGATTCAGTTCGGAAAAAAATTGAGAAATATTGGAAAAGAATTGGGAATAATGCCTTTTGTCTACACAGCAGAAGCATATAGGCTTCTTCTCATTTACCCTTCACACCATTCTATAGGTATAATAAGTATATAGGTCCGTAAAATAGAAGTATAATCATACTTACGGATTCAAATTGCAGAACGTTAGGGCAGGTACTACAAATTTTGGTGTTTCATTGATATCGATGTTTACAACTGTCGGATGACTATAAAATCGCACCATGAATTCCGAGACTTGATAGGAGAAACCTGTAACGCACAGTATAAAGCCTATACATTTCAGTATTGCAATTAGGTTTTTTCCTCCTTCCCTTACTTTGCTGTTTCTCCTTTTTATCTCAATATCTTTGGACATCATTGTAGAACTCTAACACAATGAAAAGAGCATTAATACGTTGCATAAAAGAAAAAAAAATAATAAAGCTGAAATTCTTGTAATCAGTGAAATAATCAGCAGTTGCTAAGAATAGCAATTAAATAGTTGAATTAAAATACTAATCAAATTATTAGATAAATCCGTATCATTAATGTACAATGCTAAAAAAAAGGGACCATTCTGGAAAACTTTTGATCTAATGATCGGATCTTCACGTTCTAGGACTCAATCTTAATGGCTCAACAGGAAGATCTCAAATATGCTAATAAGTAAGTGCAGATAATAAACTAAATTACGAATTCAGAGACTAAAACGCACTTTCTCAGAATAAACACACCTTTTTTCAACTGATTTGTATTTTTATCTCCCAAAATATAGGTCGTAGCCGTAATCTGGGAAATATAGTTCTGATAGTTTGCTCAGGAGAACGGGCCAAAGTTTTAACCCCTTAATATTAATTTTCCTTTTTGCGTTTTTCGGCTATATCCTGAAAACTTTTTAAGTGAATTAGAAAATTTCAGCTTCCACTTATAAAATTCGTTTGCTCAAAAATAATTCCATTCAAAAAATTACCTTTATTTAGTATTTCGTATTTTTTAATCATTTTATTTAATAGTGTTCGAAAAAATTTGGAATTCTAAGCTGTAGATTTTTTGGCATAATTTTAAAGAAGATAATTTTATATTGCGAAATACAAAATTTGAGCGAAATCGGTCGAACAGTTACTGCGAAATCAATTTTTAAATATTTGAATTATTTGAAATTCAATCAATTTTGCCATGTAATTTTATATTCATTTAAATGATGTAAAGACACTTGTGTACATTAATATTCAAAGTGTTTTCTACCATAACAAAGTAAAATAAAAAATTTATTTTGCATGAATTTATCTTTAGATAAACGTAATTTAGAAGTATTAGAAAAGTTCTTGACATAAGCGAAATACGCAAAAAGGAAAACCAACATTAATAATGTGTTCCAAACTTTGGATAACTCTCTTGATCAAACTTTGGGGACTATATTTCTCAGATTGCGGCGACTATGTTTCGAGCGTCAGAAATCCTAATCCATCGAAAATAAGGTATTCAGAGAAAGAGATAAGGTATTCAGATTTCGTTACTTAAAATATCTTCAGCGCTTATTAATTAGCATACTTGACATCAGCTCCTCTAGCTATTAAGATGGAGTCCTAGAACGTGAAGATACAATAATTAGATCAAAAGTTATTCAGGGTGTCCAGTTTTATTGTCACTGTGCATTACAAACATACAGACTCCACAGCTCTAAATGAAAGACACATGCAGACACAATTAATAAAGTTAAATGTTTCCATCGGCCCAGAGAGTCTGATTTTCAGGGCGCTGAACTCACGATTTCTAATCCAGCCAGCAAAAGACTCCCCGTGTAATAAATGGTGACTGGTACACGTTAAATCAGTCGTGTCACATAGTCCTCCATGTTCCAATAACAAAATATACCTCTGCAGGTACTGAATTCGAGATTTATCATTCTCTAGTTCACGACTAAATATCCTCGATCTGTGGATGAATGGTTGTATAAATGGGTTCGCTCTATAAACGGGTATGACGTATTCATGTGACAGAGGTCGAATTCTTGGCTAGATGGCTATACTGAAAAACAAAAACAATCACAACTCTTGCTTTTTTTTCTCCAACAACAACACCGAATGTTCCCATTTTCTTATCTCTAAATGATGGCTTTAACTAATTAAATTGAGCATAATGTTTTTTAGAAGTTTATGTCATTAAAAATAAACCGTTTTCAGTATCGTTTTGCATGATGTTGTTGCTCAAGGCCTTATCATGAAAGTTTAAATTTATCACAACTGAGCAATTTTCTCCGATACTTATCATTTTCTGTTTTGAGGCTCTGTGGAAACATGCTTTTAAAACACAACTATTTACAGAAACAACATGTTTTATTAAGATTGGAATACAAATTCAGTGACAGAGCACCAAGCCACATGCCATTCACTATAATCACTGAGTTAGTAAAAAATACTTTTGGCCATTACTAAATAAATCTGAAGTTTTATTTGGTAATGGCTAATGCTAAACTTATACGAAAAATGATTTCTTAAGCATCTATCCTGAATAAACTAATTAAAATTTTAAACGAATTTTTGGAGTGGTGTTGAAATTTCGTCTTGTAGTCTATGTCGATTCGACATAGCGTTCTGGCACAAGAAGGGGCATAAATACTGAATAAACATACAAAAAAAAAGAAGAAATTTAAACAGTTAAAGACTTGTATTTTTTTATCAAAAATTTAGGAACGAGGTATCAAACTACAATGAAATTTCTATTGTTTTCAATGTTTTTATTGCATCTTTATCGAAAAAAAAATTAACTTGATCAGCCTAAATACTTAAACAAAATTGTTTACACTGGTGAACTTTAAATTTGAAGTCAATAAATAAATACGTACGAATTATTTGCAAATCTTATTTTGTGATGTTTTTAAATTAAATTAATAAATTTAAAACTAAAGCACGGAATACAATTATTTGCACTGCTGTAAAACAAATTGTGTCAAACTCAAAAATATATAAATGAATAAATACTTAAATATTAGTTAATGTGTACTTGCACTTTAAGAAGAAGAAGAAGAAGATCACTGATACCCACACGTGTAACTGGTCAAACACAGCTTCGTAAAACGAATATTTCATCGCATGCTCTGCAGATAAATTGCAGAATTTTTTCATGGTATTGCAGAATAATAGTGTTGTTTATGCGACTGGAGTTAACAATAGAAATGAAAATATGGTAAAACATGGTTAGAAGTTTTTTATGGGAAAAATAAAAATCTTCTTATACGGCATAACTTTTTACGTTAGAAGGCATAAATTGTTCAATGTGTAAACTATAAGACTGATATGCAAAATCGCATATTTATTGTTCGCATATTGTGTTATACTTAATGAAATTTAAATTAGATATCAACATTAACCATCTTAAAATTTAAGAAAGAATGTACGCATAAAACTAATTAAGTAAAAATCTTTTTTTTTATTCTGAAGCTATGAAATTCCTTTTCTAAAAAATTCAAATTTCGCTTAAAATTACCCAAAGCTATTTCCTGGATTCCAGAGAATTTTGCCACAATTTGTATTTTATGAATTTTTCCATAATTTGGTAAAAATCGGCTGTGTCAGATAAGTTTTTAATCACAAAAAAAATAAATTTTTAGTCACCTAATTTCGTTAAATGGGTAGTTAAGCATTGTTATTTTAGGGTACTATTTAGAATATTACTTTGCAAATTATATCAAAACTGTAGTGGTCGAACATTAAATGAGTAAAAATAAATAAACAACATGCCAAAACAAATTTTAATTTATAACTGTTATTTTATTTTTCTTATTTTAATTTTACTTTATAAAAAATTTTAAGCAAAAGCTGGTGGATTAATGATAAATATGGTAGTAAAAAATGGCAGTTATTACAACACACGAACTTGGAACAGATTTGAGGAAAAGAGATTGACAATCTGAGAAAAAAAATTAACTAATTTTGAATATCAAAATTATTAAAAGCTAAGGATTTGCGCCCAAACGCACTCTATAGGACTGAAAATTAAAACTAAGAATAAATTTGAAATAAAGAAAGGAAAATAGTACTTAACGTTTTTGACACAACAACGATAATATAAACAAATTAAAATGTAAAACTTATTAAACGTGAATCATTGAAATAGGATTAATATATAAAGAATATGAAATGGAATATTTCAGAAAACTACCTTTGATAAAATGATGTTCTTTGTTACTTTTGTCTCCGTTTCTTCTACGTTGCTGTCTCCAAATTTCAAAACATTCTTCTTTGGCAAGAACGTTCTCTCATAGCTCAAAATAGTGTCTATAAAAGTGATTCAGTGTAAACCATTTAATCAACATATTTTCCCAAAAACTACAATATTACTTCAAGCGATAAAAAGAAAATATTGAAATCTAGATGAATATACAGAAGAGGCAACAAAATCAACTAATGTAACAAAATGCATTAGTTGAATTAACTGAAAGCGTACGTGTTGAAATTCCCATCAGTAATCGTGATAAAAAATTCTGTCCCAAAGGAGAGATAAAGTTGAAAAAGTATTATTCGATCATCGTTCGTTAACCTTTAATGACATCAAAAGTATTCATTAATATAAGATTTCAAAAACTACGAGTAAATATGAGAGCACGAAACTTCTCGTGACCTGCCTACGCATTTAAAATTTAATTACACATGGGAGTGGCCTTAGGCGGTAAGCGCACCTTTAAATTACAGTTTAATATTATCCACACGTTTTTATATGTATTGTAAATGTTCTGACATTTATTCAGTTTGCATGAAGTTCAGGGCCCAACATTTGATGTTTCGTTAACAATGACCTCTTAAGACAATATGCGTCTTATTTCTTGGCAAATTAACTTCACGATAACAAATTCAAAATTAAGATTTTTGGCTTAGGTGAATATTCAAAAACGGATAATGTACTTATTAATTTTTGTTTGCAAATTAACATTTTAGTAACTATAACACAATCACGTAATCCATTTAGCTTGAAAATTGTACATTTATAGAACAAAAAATAAAACTTATTTATTCATTTTAAATTCTTGGTAACTAATATATATTCAGACAAGACTTCGGGCATAAAAAATGAATATTTTTTAAATAACAAGAAAATTACAAGTTTTATTTCCCTTTTTAATTTATTTTCGAATATTTAACTTCTCGGTGACAGATTAGCAACCATGTAAGAATTTCAGCTTAAGAAGGAAATAACCTTATATACAAGATCAGATAAGTAAAATTTTATTTTATATTATTTATTTATTGTTACATTTTATTTTTTTATTTCTTATCCCATATTAATTTTATGATACATTTAATAGTACATTCCTAGTCATAATTGTTTTTAAAATTCCCTCTAGTGAATACCATGTCTCTCCACTTCTCTGGTACGTAGAGCGTGGTAGGAAGAAGGCGACCGCTCTGCAGACTCAACTGTTGGGACCAGAATGTGGCTTCAACTCCCATTTTGAGGGTAAGGAACCCAAAAAAAGCTATACTTGTGCAGAGAAAAGGTACGTTGTGTCTTATTTTGTAACTTAAAATATCGCCTGCACTAACTGATTAGAAAATTTAAGGTCACCCTCTCGATCTAATAAAACTAATTCTTAGCACATGAAAATCCGAACATCTGATCAAAAGTTATTCTGAGTGTTTTTGTTTTATTTTATTTTGCGCTCTGTTCACATTTGAAAAAACATAAAAGTTTTAACACCTTTCATGTGGATGTTCACTTGGATTACACTAAAGTAGAATCTGACACTAATCCACTGTAAAGCTAGCATACAAATTTTTTTTTTTTGTTGTAAGCAGAGAAAAATTACTTTCTGGTACTTATTCGCCTAACTTTTGTCCTAAGATGGAAATGCTTTAAAGATTTTGTATTGAGATGAAAATGCTATAAATATTTAGTATTCAGATGAAAATTCTACAAAGATTCTATTTTCAAATGGAAATGTTATATTTTTTAAATAAAATTTCTTGGGCAAAAATACTTAACTGTAACTTAAGAAAATTAGTTTTTTGGCACTGGCCTGGAAAACCTGAATCCAGTAGGTGGTAGGGCTGATTAGACTGTTCATAAATTTGCCTGAAAAGAATATTCAGTATCACTAATATGAACTTAATAGTTAACTTGAAAGTTTGAACTGCTCTATGTTAATTTTTTGTTTATTACGCAACTTTGAAGACGCATTTTTGAGTTTCCATTTCTCATGAACTATTCGACTTATTATCTTTAGTTTTTTCATTTTTTTTAGTTAAAATTACTTTGATTTTATTGGAGCAAACATTTGTATATTTCAATTCAATTGTTTTCAACCATTAGTAAATAAAGATACAGGAAATAATAATACGTTGTAAAAATAATTTTTTGCTTTTTATGCTTTACAATTGTCTGGTAAAAGTGATTAATTTGCTTCTTATTCTGTATGTAGAGAGCTTCCTATTATGCTTAATTATTTACAATATCTGCGTTTGCTTCTTATTCTCTTAAAGAGCGCTCTCTAGAATTTTAAGAACAGATCTATGATACCTGTAATTAACTTAAATAATTTAAAAATCAAATCTCTCTTGGTCTCCCTGAACGAAATAAAAGTTCTCAAAACTATTAATTATAGTTTTAAGTTTCAACATATATTATTATAAATATTTGTATAATAATTGGAGGCGTTGTCTCATCACATTCTGAATTTGGGCTAGTATTCAGAAAAATGACGTTCTGAAGTCAAAGCACAAGCACATACTTAGGTCAGCACGAATGCTTGCTTATGGATTCAGATGTAAGTACGAGACCTTATTAATTTAAGTAAAAGGTGCATAGATGACTATCGGTTGCTTTGATCTATCAAATACAATCCACAGCAAAAAATGTCTGGAATAATTATTAAATTTTGACGCAGACGATAAAATATGAAACTATACTATCATATTTGATACACGAGAAGAATCTTTTTAAACAGAAAAATTATTAGAGAGAGATCAAAACATATAAATATTTTGTTTCCTTTATTGTGCAGTGTAATATATTTTGTGTATTTTAAATATATTAATAATATATTTTAGATAAAACATATTAGAAATATACTTTCTGTTCAGAACTGAACATTCGTTCTTCGCTCGGAATAAATAACAAAAAGAAAAAATTTGAAGCAAATCAAACAATGAATCAAAGTCAAACACAAAACCTAAAGATATACACCGATCCAATTAATAAAGCTAAAATAGTATAATTATTTTTTTGCTTATTATCGTTTGCTGTCCTTCCCGGTGGTTTTACTTTATTAAATTAATCAAAACACTTTTTTTTGTAGTTCATGCCATCAAAATAAAGTTTAACTGCATTCAGCCATACTTGGTATGTTGCTAATGCTACCGGCCAACTCATAATAATCTAAATTTAATTCTATCGAGCAATTTTCTACAGTACACATATCATTCTAAGAACCGTAAGATAATTATTTCCTCAAAATCGATATTAAAACTACTTCATATTAGTGAAGTTTTAATTACTAAATATTATCAATATCGTACTTTATTTGTTATCTACTACATAACCTTTCAACGTTGTTTGAAAAAGTATAGTACAAGCAAAGTTACAGATTTCAAAATAATTATCGGTAAAAAAATTCTAACACACGAAACCCTAATTTTCTGCGAAACACCATTTGGAACCTGCTGCTTTAAAGCATCGAGCCTCCAGTAGGTTACTTCTATGACCAAGTTCTATAAGAATATAGTCGATTTGGTTGCATGCTTTGCTTTAAAATTGTACCCCCAATTTTTAGTTTCTGTGCAATAGTAAATTTGGCTAAAACTTCCCTATACTCATTTGTTACTTGATGTAAGCTTTGTTCGAGAATATTTGGTGATTTTATTACATCTGAATATCACATTCGATATTATCACTCAACTATTATAACTTTGTCTTCTTTTCGCATTCAGCAGCGGACAGATCGTAGAGACACGGCTCACAGTAGAACACTGAAGTCGAGCATCACTGGCTTCAGTCCGTAAGCGGGTGGGGGACCATTTTGATCAGCCTGCGTGGAGACCCAGGGTGCGCGGTATCAATCCTCGTTAAACCGTTCTACTGCAAAGTGCTCGACTACTCGAGCTACCAAAGCTGGGGAACCAAACCCTCTGTAGAGCATGAAAACTGCGACGGCATGTCTTCAGATCATCCCCAAGGATGTATCCCAGTCTGTCGCCAATAGCCCATTGTGCAACTTTAGTGCGAGGGAAATAAAGTACCTACCTTCCTTTGTATTTAAAAATGAACATTCTATTTAAAATTAAAAATTCTTTACTCAAATTTTCGTGACTGAATATATTTATTTCGAAATATTAAGAATATTGGTGAATATTATCTTATTGGAATATATTTTTGTCTTAATCTTACTGTCACTTTTTCAATTTTTAAGGACCGTACGAACACTTTTTACTTTTTTTTCCACTAATTCAAGCAATTTTATATGTACTTAATTCATAAATTTGTAGTAGTAGAAGAAATCATTTGAAATTAAATTTATAAATTGATGTATAAAATAGAGTATCAAAGACGAAAAATCTGCAATAATGCCCTATATCTGCCCTAATGTCAGCAAGGATATGAATTTTTCGCAGTTGGAATACAAAGTTAGCAATCAATTATTCCATTTTTGACTGTTTTGTACTTCTATGAACCAATTAATTTAAAGAAAATAATAAACTTTGGCTCTTCAGATTAGCTATATCCTCTTAATGATGAACATGGAATTGTTTGAAAACCAATAAAATGAACAGAACGATATTTCGTCTGACTATTACTGGGGGGGGGACTTTATACCTTTTTAGGTTCAAGTCAATTTTCTTATTATATATCTATAATGAGGTGAAAAATTTGAAGGTATTCAAACCCCGCTACAGTGAACACGGTTTATAGTGAACTCCTGGATATAGTGGACGAAATGTTCGGTCCCGTGCCTTACTATACACGTATAATCAGGGCTCGAAAAACAGCCCGTCCTCGACGGTCAAAAATTCTCCGCGGACAACGAATTTCTCGAATCCGACGTCCGCGCGGACGGCCATTTTCCCGTTAATGTTCGTGATACATTTTCAATTTTTGTTATCTTACAAGAGTCTTGTAAGTTACAAGGCAGCAAAATGACCCACAATACAGCAACATACTGCGCATATATTGATGTTTTCTCTGTCTGGGAGTACTGCAGCGGTTGAAAGGGGCTTTGCAGCAATAAACTTACAAAAAAAC
>NC_092212.1:6226289-6259838 GCF_043381705.1 Parasteatoda tepidariorum | reverse complement strand
TATACAGTCAAACCCCGCTATAGTGAACTCCCGGATATAGTGAGCGAAATGTTCGGTCCCGTGCCTTGCTATACGCGAATAATGTCCTTTTTTGTGGATATAGTGAACCAAAAAAGTTAGGAAGTTGGATATAATGAACTTTTTTCTGTCTTCAACTTATTTTTTTTTGTAATAATTTTGAAATTTCTACTTCAAAATAAATACATATACTGATTTTTAAAACGATTTATAGAGGGGAATCTAGCGATAAGCATTTTTTCTTGTTTTCTTCTTTTATCTCACTTTCCCATTCCTAAGCAAACCAAGCAGATGTTTCCAACTCAGGCAGATGATGCACCTGTAAGGTGTCAGTGGGATCAATATGCATTTTCTGTCAGAGGGAATGAGTAATTACTCATTATTGGTCAAAGGGTGGGACACTAATATGTGTTGATAAGGCCCTCATTTCAACTCCTTTTTGCTCTCAGTTAAGTTTAAAAAAATCCTGCAAACAAGTGTCTCAAATGTAATTATGGCGACCAGTAAACGTAAAGCATTCTCCATTGATGATAAAATGGGCATAGTCAGAAAAATTGAAAATGGATGCAATCAAGTTGATATTTGCAGGGAATATAAACTACCCAAATACATATGTAACGTATGGAAAATAGGCAATTAATAATTTCTGCTCATGAAAAAAAATTAGATGGCAGAAAAAGTTGATAAAAGCAGATCACAAGGATGTTGAAAAAGCATTACTGAAGTGGTTCACCAATCGAAGTATCCGGACAAATATCGATTAATTTGCTAAGCGATTTTATGAGACTACTTTTATATGCTCGAATGGCAGGTTAGACAGGTTTAAAAAGCGGAATAATAGAAATTCAGGAAAAATTATCTGATAGTCAGGAGGTGTTTCCATATCTGATGTTGAGGAGTGTTCATCAGCTAAAAATTACAAATTTTTTGTTGCACGCAAGACGAAGAGTAATGAAAAATAACACATTTTTTGCTTTTACATAATATTTTTCAGTCATTTATTTGAATAATGTGTAATAAAAGGGAGGAACCATTAGTTAAATTGCTTGAGTAACGGATATAGTGAACCAAAATTTCGGTCCCTTGAAGGTTCACTATAGCGGGGTTTGACTGTACCTCCAAAAAGTTTGGTTCCTCATGACTGAAGAAGTGAAGCAGAGGAGGTCCCCCAAAGAACTTTTTGCCCCAGGCCCCAATTGGGCTATGTCGGGCCCTTACTTCACCTAAGTTAGAATGATTAACGTGTGGATAATTAAATACAGCTCTGTATTGCACATCGAATTTATTGAAATATAATTCACTTTCGTGTACGTCTTTTAATTAACTTAAATTTATTATTTGTTTATGAACATTATTGTAACCATGATAAATTTTTGTTTTGGGAAATTGGCAACTTTGATTCATAATTAGTTTGTTTATGTTCTGAACGGCTTCGTGCTCGTCTTTGTATTAAGTATGAAATATTAAGTGAAAGAAACTTTGTGTAAGACTATGGAAGAAGATATCACTTAAGAGAATTGATACTCGACGGACTTGGCTTATTCTAAATAGAATGGAAAGAGCAGTTGTTAATGTAAACAAATGCCACGTTTCAACAACCAATCAGGATCGAAATATCCACATTTCGTCACTAGCAGGCAACCATTTTAGAAAATTAAATTAAATCCGGAGGCTATTTAAAAGTAATCATAAGCTGTTCGATTTTCCAATGGAAAGTAGGCGTTATTTTTATACTCCATGCGACGTGTAACTATGTAAAACATACTAGTTTATGATAGATTATTATGTAGGATCTCGGCATTTGCAAACGAAGGGGGCACCAACCGAATCGATGTACGATGATGATAAGTTCTAAGTTTGAAGATAAGTAGAAGTGTAGCTCCTCATCAGTGATGTTTGGTCAGATCAGGGTTTCTTTTTCTGCTCTTCAAAGTAAAGAGGGTAACAAGTCTAGAGATGTCTTAGATAAAACAATTTGCAGGCGTGAAACATTTCCTGAAATTGCTCTCCGCTCCCGCCTTCTACGCTAGCATAGCAAGTAGAGCTGAAAGCTTTTAAAAATGAATTAAAGATTTAAAGAAACCTTTAGAGACACAGAAGTAGAGGTTCTTGAAACGGGTTTACACCCTCCTCTCTCCTAACCACCACTAGGATTGGGGAGGAGGAGAAGAGTTTTCTTTTCTTTTCTTTTTTTAAATTTATTATTATTTTTTCTGCATTTTTACACTAAAGATATACAGTACTGTACTATTCAGATAATTCTTTGAGAATACATCTATATCATTCATGTTGATTAAATTTGACATAAAAAGAATTTTGACATATCATAACATTTCACATAACATCACATTTTGACATAAAAAGAATGAATAAAATGGCGGTTGATGGCAAAGCAGCATATCCAATCATGCTGTTCAACGACGGCTATAAAATAAAATAAAATGCATTACTCTTTTACCTCCATAAGCTGCGACCCTTAAGGAGGAGAGCAAAACATACCGACAGTCATTTCTTTCCAAATGTTTTTCCTCTTAACTTGCAACAATAAAATATTAATTAAAATTAAAAATAAGCGTGATTTAGGGGAATAAAATAGGAATAAAGGTAACTTTGTTTTACAAGTTTTTATTTATAATCAAAATTTGTGGGAGAGCTTAATGGATATTTTGTGGCATTTTTGGTTAAATATTTGTCTGGGCTTGTAAGAGTAAAATGTATTTGCGGGATCAAAGTTTTAACATGACAGGGCATTTTTTGAACTCTGATATTTCCATACCCTCCAGAAAATAATTTTTCTCGAAGTAGAATGATTAATAATTAATATTAAATTAATAATGAATAAATGTTTTAATACATTCGAATTAAAAGTATTTTACCCACATTCACATTTAATAACTTAAAAATTTATTTATTTAGATATAAAATATATTTGTTAATATATGAAAGGTCAAATAACCGTATGAGCATGCTGTATAAGTTCTGATAAAAGTTAAATAAAAGTGCTGTTTGTTAAATTAAAGAAAAACTTGCTTTAATTGATTATAACTATTTCGTTGAATAAATAAAATAAAAAAATATTTTTTTGTTTGTTAAAATCCCAAATGTTGAAGGTTTGTATTCAACTTTGTTCAAGCGAAAGTTGCGGCAATTAATTTTTTAAAGAAGCTTTTATAAGAGCTCAAAAAATATGTGTTTTATGTTTTAAAAATTAATGTTTTAATTAGCATCTAATGGTAACTATTTATTTTAAATTTAATATAAATATAAAAAAAATTGCTCTCACCTTGCAGATAAAGAAACGGATGAATTTTTTTGTGGTACCTAGAATAGATAAGATAAAAATGTATAATCTCCATCATTCAAAACACATCAGACGTTGAAAAAGTATTGAAAATTAAAGATAATAAGTTGTTATATATTTGTTTTCGTGATAACTTATAGAGGGTTCATATCTTATAAAAAAATACGTGAATGTAAGAATTCTAAGAACAGATATATGGAATTTCTCATAAGCGTGAAATTAATTACTGTTATCAGGGTAACATCTTAGAGTGGTTAGATATGAAAGCAAATTTAATATAAAAGCATATAATGTAAAAAAAAAATAACTAAGCCTCCTAGTCAACTGAATGATATAAGATTTCCATAACTTACTAATTATGTTGTTTAAATCTTTAATTTGTGTGATTGTAATTTCGTTTTCGTACGGTTTTAAGGATGATGTTGCACGCCGATTATATGTTGACGAGTTAAAGTATGAAAACACCCAAACGAAAATTGACAGTTACCCTTCTGAAAAAACTCCAGAAAATGCCCGTAAGTACATTTTGGGTACTGTTATGTTTTTTATATAAATTCATATCAATATTATACTATAAACAGCTTTTTTTTTCTTTAAAATTTATCTATCTAGGGCATTAACCATCCTTCTTTATCTCATCGTATAAATGGGATCTTGGAGAGCTAATGGTTAACTCGTAAATGTATCCGAGACAATAAAACTCCTTCTTCAATTTATCTTGAAATAAATGGGAATTTGTGTAACTCATGGTTAACCCGTGACTGTATCCCAGTCCTTAATCTTCAATTTATCTTGAAATAAATGGGAACTTGTGTAACTAACTCATGGTTAACCCGTGACTGTATCCGAGTCCTTAATCTTCAATTTATCTTGAAATAAATGGGAACTTGTGTAACTCATGGTTAACCCGTGACTGTATCCCAGTCCTTAATCTTCAATTTATCTTGAAATAAATGGGAACTTGTGTAACTAACTCATGGTTAACCCGTGACTGTATCCGAGTCCTTAATCTTCAATTTATCTTGAAATATATGGGAACTTGTGTAACTCATGGTTAACCCGTGACTGTATCCGAGTCATTAAAGTTTCTTCTTAAGTCACGAATGTATCCTTAACAACCTTTTTTTTTTCTTCAATTAAATCTGAAATCAAAGGGAGCTTGAGAAACTAATGGTTAATCCGTGAATGTGTCCAAACCATTAGCAACCCGTCTCGAATTCATCTTAAAAAAATTTATGATTGTGGAACTAATGGGTAACCCGGGAATCCATTAATCCAAGTCATCAATGACCCCTCTACAATTAATTTTAAAATAAAAGTGGAAACTAATAGTCACTCCACGAATGTATCCAAACCATTAAAAACCAGCCTTAAATTCTTCTTTAAGTAAATGATAGTTTCAGGAACTAATGGTTAATCAATGAATGCATTCGAATCATTGAAAATCCGTCTTTAATTCATCTTAAATGGTAGTTTGAGAAAATAATGGTTAACTCATAAATATAGTCGAAGCACTAACAGCCATTTTCATATTATCTTTAAAAAAATAGAAATAGGGGAACTAATGGGTAACCGGTTAATGCATCCGAGGCATTAACAATCATTTTTCAAAATCAAAACAAAGAAAGAAAATCTTAGAATAAATCGGAGTTAGAAAAATTAATGGTAAATCCGTGAGAAGGCATGCTCTATTTTATTAAAAATAAAGACATTCCGGACCTAAGGCATCCGTCGTATACTTTCCTCTATCAAATATGTAATTAAATATTTTTTTCAGTTTAAAAAGCGTTTAAAATATTACGTATATAAATATTAGTTAGATAGGATTTGTTAAATATTATATCTACAAAATACTGGAGATTCCACCCATTGCTCACTCCACTCGTTAAACCCCTAAGGTGGTGCTTCACATTCCCCCTTTTTTTTCCTTAAAAGTCTATATTTTCAAAAAGAGATCATTTTGTTCACATAAAATATAATTATTTAAATTTTATGCAAGGCAATTTTGTCAATATGTTAATCGTAAGTAAATAAACGAACACTGCATTTAAGAAGTAAACAATAGTTGAATGGAAAAAAAATTAAACTTAGGAATACAACATGGTAAATACAATAAGGGGCAATTTAACTTATTAACAATGTATAACATTGCCTTATATCTTATAACAGTTCTTTCAACAGTTCAAATTGGAAATGGTTTTTATCTTTCTCGAGTCTTTTATAGTTTTAAGTTTTACTTATTAACAATATATAAAACAATTTAGTTTGAAAACTGTTTTTGTCTCCATTGAGTCTATATTTATAAATTTTGCTTATTAACAATACAAAACATAATCTTATATCTTATAACAGTTCAAATTTGCAACAGTTTTTATCTCTCTTGAGTCTCTTATAATTCTTAAAATTTCGGCATAAATTTTAAGATTTGTATCTGGCAGCATATGATCTCTTTCTCTTTTTTATTGTTTCATTTTTTGATACTTTTGTTACATCAAGTAAAGCGCAGTTAATAAAATGAAAATATTGTGAGAAAGAAAGGACATTTTCTACAACAATCGATCAATAATTATTATTTAAAGCAAAAAAAAAGTGAAAAAAATCACGAATAAAAGTACTTAAGACTGCAATAACTTCCTAACAAATTAGAATTTCAAAAAAAATCCCAGTAAATTCATAAATGAAAATGGCTTTTTCAACACTTCAAATATAAACTCCAAAGTTGCATTTCTGCGGTCTATAAAAGAACCAAACATGGTATTTTTGTAACAAAACTACAACAGATTATAGTTCTTTAAATAATAATCAAATTTTGAATTTTTATTATTCAGTCAAACTTTTTGTACAGTTTTTCGTACAATAAAGCAAAAAAAGAAATTAATTTAGAAAAACCATTTAAATTTACAATACTTTTAATCGAAATTTAATTTTGAATGAAACTCTGCGTTCAGTTCATAAACAAGTATAACTCTTTCAATATACCGAATTTCAAGTCTGCAGTTGTATTTTTACGTCCGGTAGAGCAGCTCATATGATATTTATTACGTCAAGTTTAACAGTAAACAATTCTCTATCTAACAATAGAGTGTTAATTTTTTTATTCCATTGTACTCCTTAAAAATTTTTATAGGCACCTTCTTAATTTCAAGTCAAAAGTCTTACAGTTTATGCGCTGCAAAACAAATTTTATTGCTAAATTGAACATACTAAATTGCAGTGCAGCGACTCTGGCGATATTTTAAAAAATTATATGAACACTTGTTTTGGAGACCAACAATTGCTTTGTACAGTGCTAAAAAAAGTGAACAACTATAGATCTATTAATCAAAATTACTGTGAATCATTCTTAATAGTTCGAGAGACAAGCATAAAAATGTTAACTAATTAGTGCAGAAGATATAAGTTAGTAATAAGACTGAAAAACGTACTTTTTGTGATTAAGCATAATTTTTTTATCTCCAATGGATTCGAATTTTTGAACTTCGAAATATGGTGCTTAGCCGTAACCTAGCAACATAGCTAACAACTAGCATTCAGAACCACCAATTTTAGGTCAAAAAGTACGTATATTTCAATTAAAAATTTTACGAAGCATACGTAAAATTTGTGTGAAATGGAAACGTTAAATTATAGAAAACCAAACTGTACATTTTTGTTAGTGAATTCATTCTTAGTGTACGTTACTCTTTATAACTTTTATTCACTTATATTTCATTTACTGAATCCCAATTGTGGCTTAACCCCATACGCGCCATACTCTCACGAACTCTAGTTTGGGCCACCGTTACACTATCTGTTATCATGTATGTTTTCTTGTGCTTTTAAGATGAATGGGAAAAGGGCCGCAAGGTTTCAGATTCTCAGTTCTCACGTAAATCATGATGATGAAAATACAACGTATGTTTCTGCCTAAAATTGTAATTTACATTCCATTTTAATTTACTTTCACTGGGGAAAATCATCCTCGAAAGGATTAAAGGTATGTAATATCATTCCGTCAATATTACATAAAATTTACTATTAAGCGTATTGAATAATCCGATTTCCAAAAAGTTTATTTTTAGTTTACGTATTACATGCTGCCTGGTCAGTATATCTCATTGTATATAAAATTTTATATAAATACTTATTATAATTTTTAAAAATATTTATATAATAAAAATTTTATTGCATACATTTTATGTAAAAGATGTCTTCATAAAAAAAAGTGGTAAAACATTGACCATTAATACTAGAACGGCCGACAGTTTCAATCTAGAATAACAAGTCTGGTCATTTTCACCGCAATAAAAAAACGGGAATAAATATTTATTTTAACTCAAATATTATTTTAAAAAAATAATTCGTTTTTAATAATTTAAAATTCTTCAGTTTTTTACCGGATTTTCTATTACATAAAAATTTACTTTTATTTTAGAGAAGAAGAATATTATCATAAAACAGCTATTAGTTCATGATTCATAACATCATGATTCATTCAACAGCTATTAGTAATGATATATTAGTTCATGATTCATAAGTATTTCTTGCCTTTTTCTGCAAATAATTTCTACGCATGGCGAACATTCAATTCTATTTTGCTTCAGCAGAAAGAAAATTGATGACGATGTTTCAAAAAGCTTGATATTCAATTAGTTGGTGTTTCAAAAAGCATGCAAGTAGCTTCTTATCATTCATGTTATACACAATTGTCATAGTTGATGAATACGCCTTAAATGGTGGGATTTAAAAAGATTTTTTTTCTTGCATTGCTTGGATTTTAAAGAATGTTTTCAGCTTATTAAGTTTGTTAACATTTGCGTGTATAGTAGTCAAGAGGTAGAATTTTTATTTTTGGTTTATGTAGGTATATTTTTTATTTCACAACCGACACGGAATTGCCGACCGAAGTCAAAGTTTAAGACTACCAGTGTTCAACTCAGTAGCCTTGTAATTTCGAACCAAACCCAGAGGAAAGGAGAATTCCTGAATCAAGCATTGAGGCAAACTAACGCCGTGGAGGACATTTTGATGGGACTAACTGGCATTTGCGTTTCATGAAGGGGAAAACCACAAAAACATCTGACGGTTAGACTAATGGCAGGGGACTCTAACCAAAGAGCTGTCTAACACTATGGATATTTTACGTCCCTGTGGTCGGTGCAAGCCAAAGACAGAATACGTATCAATCAGTAATCGCTGGGATTCGAACCTGTGTCACCTTACATCTTATTGGGACCATTTAACCCTTTGATGCATAATTTTTATTAATCATATTTTTCAAGCATGATTTTGAATTAGGTCAAAATAAGTAAAAAATTATTATATTTAGCATTTTTATAATTCATGGTTATGAAGTACAGCATGAAACACCGCTGTCATTTTCTGCGTTTAAAGATAAAATTTTCCAAACAAGTCCCGCAATAATGTTTCGATTTTGCACTTATTTGAAGTTATTTAGATCTGAGAGAAAAACAGTTATTAATCAATAAAATTTCTTAAACTTACAAAATCAATTATTAATAAAGTTTTTAAAAAGAAATTTAAAAAATTTTTTAACTTTTTATTTTTGGATTTCAATTTTCAATAAAAATGTAATTTAGATAATCTAATAGATGTTGCGTTTTAGTAACTATTAGACAGTTTTTTATAATTAAAAAAATACCAAAATATATTTTTGCTTGTAATTAGAGAGCCAGAAATAATTTATGTGAAAGAGAGACCTGTTTTCCCATCTTTGTGAAAGGTTTAATAATATTCCATTTTTCGAATTCACTTTGTTTGCAAATTATTTTCTTACCTAGTGGAAGTTCCGGCAACCGTTGCCGGATCTAATTGTGCTGTAATCAAGTGGAAAGAAGTCTTATCTTCTGAGAACCCTTAGTAAACAACAGTTCAATTTAAAAGTATCCACTTTAGAAAACAATACAATTTGAAGCATTTGCTTTCTTAGACAATTGATTTTGATTGTAATATAGAAGATAAACAAATTCAAGAAAAAATAAAACTGGATAAACATAACTTTGGCGGTGAAATGTTTGCGCTGGTATAATCTTATTTTAGATAAAAAAAAAAAAAAAAAGGTGCTATTTATTCCCGTATCCTTCCAGCAAGTGGAACACTTAACAATAAGACCTGCCGCTTCGCGTTCTTTTAAAGATATTTTTAAATTGATTGTTGATATTGCAGCATCTTAGTTCTTTCGGACGATATTTTATAGGTTCAACCATCACCAAAGCCTCCACACAGTTTTCTATAAGTAATCTGCGCAGACAATTTAAAAAGTGTTCCAATTGTGAGCATGAACCCAATTTTTTTTAAAAAGTAATTGAGAGAAATTTATCGTGTATATATTTGAGAATTTAATTTGTGGTGGTTTTCAAATAAATAACATAAACCAATCATATTCATAAATTTAACAAATATTTATATTTGGTGTCAATTACTTATTTTAACTAGATTTTCTATTATGTGGCTCGTTCTTGATCGGACTATTTGTAAGAAACTGTGTGAGACCATTAAACTTTTAATGCTGGATATTTTGGGTAGCTCAGAGTTTGGCGCAAAGCGCCACTAACTGATTCGATGAATCTGTAATATCCTGTGGTCTTCCACGACTTTTTGTTTTCAATTTTTAAATTATATATATATGTAGTGGTGAGTAAATTAATTTTAAATCGATAATCTTACGTTATAAATAACATGAATTCTGCTACCACAAATTGTTGGTCCGATAACTGGACTAGTCGGGAAACGTTGGCTTATAAAAAGAATATTCATTCGTTACATTCTGAAGTGACATTCTAAAGTTAAATGTTTCAAAACAAAGTGCGAAAGTTTGGCTTAAAATCATGTTCTGGACAACTGTTGATATAGAATATCAGTTTTTAATTGTCAGGTCAATAAATAAGAAGACTTTATGAAGGAAAATATGTTATGTAAACAACTTCCTGCTATTGTTAAAGCTAGTTGACCCTAATTCCCTAAAACGTCACTTAGACAAAGCTTCTAAAGTTGTTTTACTATCAAATGGTATATTTTATTCAATATTCCAGATTGCATGTGCGAAAATGGACAATGTTTGAGAGATTCTTCTGGTGAATTAAAATGTGTCTGCTTGCAAGAATATGGACTTTATGATTCTAATCGTTGCAAAGGTAAACTATAAATTCCACATATTTTTTAAAGGGTAAAAATGAATATCTTTATGATGAAATTATAGCAGCAACAATTTTCTACGAAATTCTGAATGAATTTGCGAATGAAGTTTTTTTACCAGAACGTTTATCCTCATTTCGCTGAAGTTTATTTTCATACATAAGCTAATTTGGCTGCATTATTAAAATATATATTTCAAATATTGTTTTCGACATCACTAACCCCATGCTATGATAGCTAGTGTGGACCCGTATTGAAATTAAATTTTTGAAGAGATTACTTTTTGTATGATATCTTTTTAGACATAATAGGTTTTTGAATGTAAATGAAATTAATTTGGCAATATATAATTAAGAAATATATTTATAAAATTAAAAATGATTATTTTTATTTGTCTAGCCTGCCTTTGTGGTCCAAGAGCAAGCTGCACTTTTAAGAAAGGCTTTTTTAAAACATATGTAAACTGTATCTGCCCTGAAGGCACAAAAAAGGGAGCTGATAAGCGTTGTGAAGGTTAGTAATAATTTTTTTCTAATATTAGTGCATACGTTTTCCACTTTTACGTTCGAAACAGTCGGTATTTTCATAGTGATATACGGTAAGTTACTGGAAGAAAAAAAAGAAAAACGAATCATCAAATTACTTTTGATTTAATTAATCAAATTAATTAATCAAATTTGATTTAAATAGTACTAACGTAGTCTGATGTTTTTTTGAATGATTAAGATGACTATTATCAAAGATATTATGTCAAATAAAATTAAACATTGCATACTATATGTCAGGAAAGTGATGTCACTGAATTTATTGTGAAGCTTATACACTAGAGTAGGTTGCTTTAGCGTGGAAAAAATTAATATGAATGTTAATATATTATTCATATATAAAGTAAATATAATGTGAAATACAATGTAAAATTATATTAATAAAGAGGTAAGGCCAACCGTAACCTAGTTTTGAGATACAAGAAAGCATTTCTATTACTTAAAATCCGATTGCACAATCTATATTTTTCTAATCCTTATAAAAGGGAAATTTCTTTAGCTTTAGTTATTCATTACTTTTAGTAAAAAAGAGATAAGTCTTTAAGTGAAATGATTTCAGGAGAAGGAACAGGTGCCGGTGGATATAGCCAAGGAATAGAAACAGGAAAATATAATGCTGGTTCTGGAGAAGGTATGTTGCATTTTTTTGCTAACTCTTCACCGCCTAAACTTCCGGATTACTGTTTTCGGAGTGTTTTAATGCCATTTGGCCAAACAAGAAATATTACTCTCTTGATTAATATTTCTTGTGTACGTGTATTTCTTACCTGGTTTATTAATTTGTGTTTAAAAGAAGAATCAATATAAGAATCTCCATTTGAAGACCTGTCATTTCGAGACGTAAGAATTGTCAGTTGAAAAAAGAATCGTTATAAAACACTTTTTACCTTATTAACAATATACCAATTTCGAAATTTGAACCTAAATGATAATTTGTAAAATGAACTTAATCTCGCTGAGCTCGAACAATTGTGTCAACAGTAACGTACGATGGCGTACGGCTTGCAACATGAACAAACAGTAATAAACAAGTAAAAAAAAGGCCAAACCAGGACTGTCAAAAAAAGCAAGTTCTTAAAACTAGCAAGAATATCACTTTTTTTAACAATACATCTCTAAATAACTAAAACAAATTATTCCTTTAAACTCGTCAGAATTACTTAATATCATTAATGTGTCACGAAATACAGCAGATTATAAGCCTACACACTTGATAATTTATTTATATTTATTAAAAACAAAATTATGTGTCCGAGAATATCGCCTCGCAGAAATAGCTAGAGTATAAGCAGCTGTATACTTTGTAACCGGAAGTAGAGCAGGTCAAGAGCACGAGATTGTTGTTGTTTACATTTATATTGAAAGCACCTTCAATAGTACAAATCTTTAATTGCTCTTTTTATATGTCCAAAAACAAGCACTGATCTGGCTCTTGTTCATTTAGACGGATACAGTTATGTTTTAGTGCTAAAATTTTGTCGAAATATTTATTATTAGGGCTTCGAGTGATATCTCTCATCAAACAAATATTAACTATAGTAATAAAATATTTTATTTACGTCACACTAGATATGCGCTGTAGGATATTGGTGACGATCTGGGGAAACATTTCGGACAAGATCCCTGTCACAGATTTTGAATCTCCGCAGAGGAGACGGTTTCCACGCTTTGGTAATACGACAACCATCGAACACTTTAGAGCAATTTAACGCTGACGGATATCGTACACCCACGGTCCCTTCGCAGGCTGATCAAAGTGCTCACCCGTCCCAGGGGTGAAAGCGAGACGGAAAAGAGGAAAGGCTGGTAGTAAAACCATTTCAGTTATAGCTAGTTTTGGGGAGGAGTTTACTTATTCTTTTTCTAAATTTTTCAACAATATCTACTTTATCTTGGAAAAGAAGCAGTTTTATATATATGCCAGAATTATAAAAGAAATCTTGATAGTTACAGATATTTAATTTTTTCGAAAAAAATGCTGGAATGAAATGTTTTACGTACCAGGTTTTTCTCTTTTCCGTCTTGCTATATAAGGGCTTTCATCCATGACCCGTCCGCTCACTGATCACTGCCAATGATGCTTGACTTTGGTGAGCTTCAGCGAGCCGTGCCTTACGATGCTCCATTGTGGGACAATTTTATTTAAAGATTATATCCCTATTAAATATATATATTTAAGTATTAGTTCAAAATGCGACTACGGCGAAGTAATATTTATTTTGAACTTAGTAGTGATTGTTGTAGTTCTTTTACGTCGCACTAGAGCTGCACAATGGGCTATTGACGACGGTCTGGGATTGACATGCCAACACAATTTTGATCCTCTGCAGAGGGGATGACACCCCCTCCTCGGTAGCCTGACGACCTGCACGCGAAGTCGAGCACTTTACGGTAGAACAGTTTAACGAGGACCAATACCGCACACCCTTGGTCCCTACGCAGATTGATCCAAGTGGTCACCCACCCGCACAGTGACCGCAGCCAGTGATGCTTGACTTCGGTGATGTGCTGGGAACCGTGTCTTAACGATCAGTCCACTGCGGGACGAACTAAGTAGTGAAGAATTGATAACTAAATCACAGATATTGACAGGAATATATTTTTATATTATGCTAGAGAGTTCAAGTGCATAAACTTCAGTGATTTTTATAAAGTGGTAATAAAAATTATTTTGTGCTGATTTCTTCAAGACAATAATTTAAAAAAAAAACTTAAATTTTATTACCACTTTAAATCTAAAAAAAAATTTTTTTTTTAAAAATTCAAAATGGCTGTCATGTAAATTGCTTACAAAAAAAATTTTCCCTTAAATTGAAAAACTAGCTAGAGAATGCATATATGACAGACTCTTCTGATTTGTTTTGAAGGGGCGAACTTGTGCTCAAGAAATATAATCTTGAGTAAAACAAAGGATTAAAATCAACTTTTTTTGAATTTTATATAAATTTAAGTGTTAGAGAAATAAAATGAAAAGCCTGTTAAAATTATTCAGAACTTTTTTCCTTCAAAATATAATTTTCTAGGACATAATTACCTTTTTTTTTACATGTTTATCAACAAACAGGAATATGAAAACACTTGTATAATAAAGTAAATAATCTTGCCTTTAAAAATGTTTTTGAAGACTTTTTCTAGGCAAAAATGTAGGCTCAATTTAACACGTTCACGCCGGGGTGACCCACCGGTGGGTCACGCGAGATTTTCTCATCTTGGCGGCGCACCGCAGTAAAAAATGGTAACAAATAAATTTCATTTTTTAGTTTTTTTCCGGGAATAATAAAAATCCATAACTACCAATTGTTTTTAACGCATGCAATTTTTATATTGAATTGCTTCTTCACCGTGATAAATTTCCTTACAGTGAATTGTTATTGTTGAGAATAGATTAACTCCTCCCGAATATTATCTAATATTGAAATAGTTCATCTACCGATATTTTCTCTTTTCCCGAACCAGTATTTTCACTTTTCCCGGCGTGAACGTGTTAAAAGATCATGCTCAACTTTTAGAAATGACGTCCTTTTTACCCATGCAAAATTTGCACTAACCAAGGAACTTAAGAGATCTTTTCTCTTACTAATCCCACTATAATTTTAAAAACATTCTTTTAGTAACATCACAATCCTATTACAGGATTTTAAAATTAATGGTATTAATGCTAAAAAATAAATTAAACAACTTTCCCTCCTTATTTCTGTCTATCCATATAATTTAATGTGACACCATCTTTAATATTTCAAGCATGGTCTTTCATATTGCATTAACAGTTTTGAGATGTAGAAACATTTGCTGCTAAAATATTGAATGAGTGTAGGAGTGTTTCCATCAAGCCCTTGTATATACCAGTACTAGCAGCATCCGATAAAATAAAAAAAGGACTGATTTACGTCAAAACTAATTCTTTAAATGTTTAAGACTAAGAATTGTTGTTCTGGTTACTCAGTACCAGTCCTGGTGGGATCTGACAAGGCTAAAAAATAGATGGTTTTAGATTTTAATTGTTAACCATTATATTTTAAAGTCATTAAATTCCTTATTAAATTAGTCATTAAATAATTAAATTTTAAAATCATAAAAGCAGTCATTAAATTTTTAAAATTAAATAATTTCTAGTTTCAAAATAGTAGCATTAGCTAAATTGCATTGGACATTAAATCATCAAGTCCTCAGAAAATATTAATATTATTGCTAATGTTATTGTTGTTTTACGTAGAAAAGAAGTAAACCTTTTTTATTGAAATAAAGGGTGTGGTCATAATAAAAAGTCACTTTATAATTTTGTTCAGGAAAAATTTATTGTTACAAATATCATGACTTCGATGTTAAGCGATTCACTCTCTCTTAGCGTATTTTACCGTTATCTAGAACGAATTCCAAAAACTTATACAGCGTAATCAACGCAAGCGACAAAAAATTCAAAATTGAGATTTTTATATGTTTGCCCTCTTCGTACGGTAAGCTACAAACCGCAAAAAATATTTTTTCGAAAATATTTATTCTTTTATTAATTTTTTGAAATTCTATTTTAGCTTTCGTAGCATTAGCTATAGAAGGAAAACACTTGTTGAGCCATTTTTCCAGAATCAATCATGAAGAATTTGCGTTGTCTTTTTTTAATTTCACCGTAGTATAATGCACCTACCTGGGCACAAAACTAAGGCACTGTTTGGCGTTAAGAATAAAAAAAAAAAAAAAAATCACACTTTGGAAAATGAGATTTTTTAAATAACTGAACTTTATTTTCTCTAAGTTCATAAAATGATAACTTATTGAACACTGAAAAAAAGTATTGAAGCTAAACAATGTCTAATGCAGGAAGAGATAATCTAATTTTATTTCAAATTTCTTGCAAAAAAANAAAAAAAAAAAAAAAAAAAAAAAAAAAAAAAAAAAAAAAAAAAAGAACAGTGCAATAGTTAAGTCTCGTAAATAAATGCGTTGCGGTTACTTCGAATAGGGTTTAAGATTTAACGTTATAATGTGAAACATTTTGAAATAATGAACATTCAAATGTGATTTTTCCAGATCTATGTAGAAATATTTCTTGTAGAAATGGTGGAAGGTGCATAGTCAGTACGAATGGAGCTCAATGTTTATGCCGTTTTCCATATGAGGGAAAATTTTGTGAAATAGGTAAATATATGAAACCCTTGCTGTTGGAGCTAATATGTTTTAAATTGAATATAATTCCCTCAGCTCTTTCTGGGCTCAAAAATGTTGTGAAAGAAAAAAAAATCTCAACGCTCATATATTTGAGACGATCAATTTATGTTTATCTGTAACTAAAATATATCAGTGCTCCTAAACCTTTTTACCGTCGCGGACCGGTAAACGCTTTATAACATTACCGAGGCCAATTACGTTTATTGCTTTTACAGTAGAGTCCCGATTATCCGAGTTAATGGGGACCGCAACAAACTCGGATAACTGAAAAACTCGGTTAAAGCGAAGAGTATAAAAACGGAAAGAAAAAGAGAAGGTATAAATGTAATATATTTAAGAAATACAAAATGTATACGAGTATACCACGTACAATTCATATTATAATTAAAAAGCTTACTTAAAAACATTTAAAAAGCTTACTTTACGAGAATTAAATAGTTTTTACTTAAAAAAAGTCCTTAATCGTTTTTCGTTCTACGTAACTTTGGCGCTTTTCTGTAGTAATGTTTCGCCTTTTTTAGGGATAACAGGAAGGCTGGTGTCGCCTCTTTTTGTTGTTCTATATATTCAATAGTACATTCGATAGCTTTTAGTCCATCTGTATGAGAGATTTTTATATGTTGATTTTAATAATCACTGTCTTCATCATCTTCGCTAGAATCATTATCATTATTGACGATATTAACGATAATTTCATCAGACCAAGTTGTTGGCTTTTGTTTTTCTGAGTGTTTGGAAGATAAATTCAGATTTATTTTTCAGCGGTTTTTTTAAAAAGTAAACTAGAACAAAAAAAATCCTTGAAATATTTGATAGCTCGGTTAAAGCGGAAACTCGGATAACCTTGGCTCGGATAATCGGGACTCTACTGTATTTAATAATTTTAAGTAAATTGAAATGAGTCCGGGGTAGCCTGATTGGCAAGGCGCTGGACTCACGTTCATGAGAACGGGAGTTCGAATCAAGCAGATCGAAGAAGTGAATGGCGACTGGTGTACGTTAAATCTGTCGGGTTACAAAGTCCTTCATGTTCCTATAACAAACTGTACCTTTAGGAGTACTGAATTGAAGATTGATCGTTCTCTGGTTACTATCTACGGATGAATGCATGGATCGTGACCTGCCTGATAAACGGGCGTTAAGTACGGGTTGGCGGAATTCAAATTCTCGGCAATAGATGGCGCCACTGGAAAACAAGAACAATCGCCCCCCCCCCTTGCCTTAATGGCCGACGACAACCACAAAAATTAAACTTTATTTAAACATTCCTTCAAAATAAAATACAATTTCACGAGCGGTATTGGGGGTAGCTTTAGCTGTTGTCCCTCAACTCCAGATTAAATTCTCGTTTATGGAAAGTCGTATAAACCCAAGACACGACAGGAAAAAAAATGGAAATAATTTTATTGTTCCTTGTGCAGACCGGTACCAATCAATCCATGGACCGGCAACGATCTGCAGCTCGGTTTATGGAGACCACTGGATAAGAAGACTTTGAGCTAAAGAAGTCAAAGTGGCACTTTTAAAAAGGAAATTCCTTCAAAAAGTTTCAAAAAAAAATTTAAAAAAAAAAATTATTGCATTTTTTTTTTTTTGGCAAATCAACAAACAAAGGTTTTATGTGAATATAAAACTATTATGTTCCACTTTGCTTTAAAAATAGCAGCAATTTTAGGTTAAACACGCCAGTGTTGTTAAAATTTGGTAACTAAATGGCCTATTCCTTAGAAAATATTAAAACAATTACTGACATTATGAATCTTATACGAAGTATACGAGGTTTTTCTTTCGAACGTAGGAATAAGGGCACTACAATGAAAAGCTACATTTTCAAATTTAACTTTGCATAAAAAAACATGATTTTTTAAAATAAACTGTAAGCAGTTTCTGCGTATTGTGCTGTTATCTAGTAAAAAAAAATTAGGAAAGGTATAACTTATCTAACAAACTAGAGAGTACAATAAGGAACAATTTGCAATAAAAATCAAACAATACTTCTTTTAGGCATATTCCCTTGTCATTTTTTGGCTCTCTCTTTTCTACCTATTGTCTCGACGTTCTTTAAATATTTACCTATTGAATATTGAAGAAAGTATTTATGCTAAATAATGTATATTATATTAAAGAGTTTACCTATTTTTTTTTCTTCAAAAAAAAAAAAAANTATTTAAAAAAAAAAAAAAAAAAAAAGCACTAATCAAGCCTTTATTCTTTTCGTCATACACATGAATATTTTACGATTCCTTGGAATAGGGTATAATAATGTTCATTGTTAAAATTTAAAACATTTTGAAGATATTAAATGTTCTAATATCATCTTTTCAGATCCGTGTGCAAATATTTCTTGCAGAAATGGCGGAAAGTGCGTTGTCAGTGGCAATGGAGCTCAATGTTTTTGCCGTTTTCCATATGAGGGAAGGTTTTGTGAAATAGGTAAATATATAACCTCCTTTCAATTAAAGTGTTAAAGCTTAAAGTTTTAACTGAATACTAAATTTCTCTTCTCTGCTTTTATTGATTTTAAACCTGAAGGAACAATAAAAAAAAAGAAAACAATATCTTGTCAATTATATACTTCAAGTCATCTCTTTATATGATAAACTGTGAAAAAAAAAAAAAAAAAAAAAAAAAAAAAAAAAAAAAAAAAAAACAGTAAGAGTGAGACTTTTATTTTACTTTATAACCGTCGTTAAACAGGTGACCCAATTTTGGGTTTACGACTACCAATGTACAACTCCTCAGCCTTGTAATTTTTAACCCAATCCAGAAGACAAAGGAGCTCCTAGATCAAGTACTGGGAGACATTTGTCTTCGTGGAGAACGTGTTCTGGTGATGGAACTAACATCGCATTTGCGTTACAAGGCGAGGAAAATCACGATAACCTCCCACGGTTAGTCTGACTTCAAGTCGACTCTAACCCATGATTCATCTAATACTGAGGATATTTTACGTCATCACTGTGGTCAGTGCGAGCCGGGTTCGGGATTCGAATCGACCAAACGTCGCTGGGATTCGAACCCGGTTCACCTCATTGGAAGGTGAACGCTCTATCCCCTGAGTTCCCACGGCCCCATGAGTGAGTGTTATAATTTTTTTGGCGCAAGTGCCATGATTTGACTATACCGCTCCTAATACTAAATTTAAGTTTATAGGACTTAGTTAAAATTTAAGCATTATGTAGCTTGGTTCAAATCCAAACACGAGTTTAAATTTAAGAAACTTGGTTACAATCAAAACCAAAAGTAACTGTTCTAAAACCAATAACTGGTTAATTTATTAAAATTAAACTAGATCGAATTACAAAACGCAATATTTTTAACGTAAAGCATTAAGTTAGGATGAGGTGTGTCCCCAAGTAAATACAGTAAAATTAAAAAATAAATAATAATAAAGCAATATATCGATATGAAACCTCCCACTAAAAACCTTTAAATGGAATCTTAAAGAGTGTACCTAACTATTGTTTTCAAAATTTTCGTCTTTCGCCTTTTTTTTATGAATATGTCATGGAACCTCGAAATAAGATTGAATGCTCATTGTTATAATTTTAATCATTTTAAAATAATGAATTCACAATTTTTATTTATTTTAGATACAGATCTTTGTAGAAATATTTCTTGTAGAAATGGCGGAAGGTGCATAAATAGTATAAATGGTGCTCAATGTTTATGCCGCTTCCCTTATGAGGGCAAACTTTGTGAAATAGGTAAATACATGAACTTCTGTTATACAAACTTATATAATTTAAACTGAATATAAGAGTGTTCTTTTTTTGTTTTTTATTGGCTTAAAAATCTGGTGACAAAAAAAAGGAGAAAATATCTAATCATATACCTGATATTTCAGACTTCAACTATATGTTTATATGTAAAGAAAATACACAGCTAAGAAAAAATCTGATTAAAATTCCCTCAAGTGCGATTTTTAAAAGGGAAATTTCTACAAACAAAAAGGCAAATATAGGGCAGAGGGGGGCACATGTGAACAAATTTTTTTATTTCTTCATTTTTCAAAAAATATCATAAATTTCTCACAGTAAAGAAGTTCATATGTTTAAATAGTCTTTTCTTTGTCTCATGGAATTTTTTGAGATTTTTGAATAAAATATTTCTTTGCTTTATGATATTTAAAATAAATGACTTCAATTGTTCACATGTGCCCCTATTGGGGGCACATATGAACAAGATTAAAAGCTCAAAGCAATCATCATATTTTAAGGAAAAAAATCTTTAATATGACAGATATAGATACGTATTATACTGAAGGGGTTGTAGCTTACTATGTAAATTTAAACTGTACAGCAGTACTGTCAATAAGAAAATAATTTTTCAGCTGTACAATAATTTTTTCACTGTAGGGTTTTTCGCAACTTCATGTTCCTCTGGAGTTGTAATGGGCCTTTTTCTTTCCTCTCTGATACTCCTTCATGCTTTTTTTTTTCCATTTTTCTATCTTTTCATCTGTAGTTTAGCAATTCTATCTTTCTCAGGTGTATCAGAGGCGTAATGCGCGATCAACCAATTAATAAATAAAAAAATTTTAAAGAAAAAATTTATAAATTAATTATGGAAAATTAAATAATAATAATTTTAAATGCATACATATTTTTTAAACTTATAATATCATGAGGATAATAATCTTAATACTATGTAGGGGCACATGTGAACTGTTCACATCTGCCCCAGATGATTTGTTCACAAGTGCCCCATCATCCTTCTTAAACCTTATTTGAAAAATAAAGAATTTTTAATTGAGTAAAAAAAAAAGGGAAAAAAATTGTCATAAACTTACCTGAATGTTCATATAATGGTCTGCAATAGTTAATTTTAGTTTATTAGTTGATTTATACTATGCTTTCACTTGAAGAAGCTAATGATTATAATATATACAACACCAGCTGATACAAAGAAATTGTCAGAATAGAACAACAAAATGTCTCATTGTTCTGAAAGTTTCGCAGAGGGGTAGGTCTAGTACTACCATCAATTGAAAATTTTTCAAGATTTTTTATTTCAAATCATATTGGTAAAACATACCATGTTCACATGTGCCAACTGTTCACAAGTGCCCCCCTCTCCCCTACTAACTCCAGCATAGATAACAGCTGTCGTACCGATCTATAAAATATTTAAAATGTATTGCCAATTTTCTTTAAGACAAACAAAAACGGTAGTACATAAAGCTAATAAAATATTTCTTTTTTAATATTCTCTTTCTTTAAAAACGTAACATTAAGTTTAGTTTAAGAACACCATTGTTGTTAAACCTTGGTAGTTAAATCCTCTAATATGTTCAAATTATTACTAGTATTATAAATCTTTTACGAAGGATAAAAAGAAGCACTTTTTTTTTATTGAATTTGGCAGTATAATAAAGAGTCATATTTAAAAAATTTTCGGCAAAATCTTTATTTTGTTAAAAACAAACAGATTTTCAAGTTAGGCAATTATCTGTTTCTGCTGTTCTATGATCCAGAAGGAAAAAAAATTCCGGAAATTATAACGCACCTAAATACTTCGGAACAGTATGATTTTAAAAATCGAATTATAATCCCTTTGGATAAAAACAACTCTTCTTTTGTTTTTGTCTCAACGCTTTTTGTAAATATTGACCTATTGAATATTAATAAAAGTATTTAATCTAAAAAATGTCTAATATAATAAAAAGTTTACCTATTTTTTTTTCCTTTCAAGTAAATAAATAAATAAAATCCATTAAGCAAAATTTTGTTCTTTCCTCCGTAAATAAGAATATATTATGGGTTCTTGGACTTAAGTTAATGTTTTGTTATAATGTAAAACATTTTAAAAATAAAAAGTGTTTCAATGTTATCTTTTCAGATCCATGTGCAAATATTTCTTGTAGAAATGGCGGAAAGTGCGTTGTCGGTGGCAATGGAGCTCAATGTTTTTGCCGTTTCCCATATGAGGGAAAATTTTGTGAAATAGGTAAATATATAACCTCGTTTTATTGAAATAAATAAAGTTTTAACAGAACACTTGATTTCTCGCTGCTCTTATCGGTTTAAAAAAAAGCGGTAGCAAAAGAATGGCATCTGAAAGTGTTTACTTTCTTTTTTCAAACAAAAAAAACAAAACAAAAATAAGCAAGATTTACTTCTTTCCGTCTCATATATGAATATTTTACTGTTCCTTGGAATAAAGTTCAATGATCATTGATATAATGTTTAATATTTCAAAAATTAAGAATACACAAATGTTTTTTTTTTCAGATACAGATCTATGTAGAAATGTTTCTTGCAGAAATGGCGGAAAGTGCATTAACAGTATAAATGGTGCTCAATGTTTATGCCCTTTCCCCTATGAAGGAAAATTATGTGAAATAGGTAAATATACGAACCTCGTTTTAATTGAAACATTAAGAATTTAAATGAATACTGGAATTTCTTATGCATATATGGGTTTAAAAACTATATAACAAAAAACAATAACAAAAAAATACTGATCGTTTATATACTTGAGATCATCATTTAAATTAATGTAAAAAGAAAATACATCGATCCAAAAACATTGACCAAAAATATAGAGAAAATAACGTTAAAGTGGTCTTTTTGAATAGGAAACTCCCACTATCAGAAAAGCAAATTTACAAATCTTTTTAAAGTTTATTTATTTAGATCAGTGCTTAACTCAGCCTGATATGGAAGTTGTCGTAGTGTTAAAAAGGGGTAGCCGATTTCCTTTAAACCCACAAGCAAAGGTTTTAAGTAAATACAAATCTTTAACCTTTAGATTTCATGTAATTTTAAATATGACATCATTTCTAGTTTCAGAAAGCCAGCGATGGTAAACCGTGGTACAATGTGTTGGTAAATCATTGAATTTCCGGGAAATATTAAAATTGTAAGTGATGTTATGAATCGTTTAAAAAGGGCTCGAGGTGGCTCTTTTTTTTTATTAAAATAAAAGATTAGGCAGCATAATAAAAATGCACATTTGCAAATAATTCGGAAAAAAAAAATTTTTTTGAAAAAAAAAACTGATTTTCAAGTAAACGAATAGCTATTTCTGCATATAGAGCAGCTATCTAGTAATAAGAAAAATATTCAGGAAATTAATGAGAAACGCAACACTGAGGAACAGTTGGATGCAAAAACCAAAAAATATTTTTTTTGGATAGAAAAGATTTTCGCTCCCTTTTGCCTCAACGTGCTTTAAATATCATTTTATCGATCATTGAAAAAACTATTAAAGCAAAATTATATTTAATATAATAAAGAGTTTATAATTTTTTCTTTCCCTTAAAAAAATGTCTCCAGCAAGCATTTCCTTTTTCTGCCTTAAATATTTTTATGTTATGGGGTTAGGAATAATCATTAATAATCATTGTTATTGTATAAAACATTTTGAACATAATAAATATTCCAATGTCATCTTTTCAGATCCGTGTGCAAATATTTCTTGCAGAAATGGCGGAAAGTGCGTTGTCTATAGTAAAGGAGCTCAATGTTTATGCCGTTTCCCTTATGAGGGAAGGTTTTGTGAAATAGGTAAATACATAACTTCGTTTTTATTAAACTAATAAGGTTTTAACGGAATACTAGAATCCTATCTGCTCGTATTGGTTTTAAACAGGTGGTGACAAAGAAAAAGTTGACCTTTATCTCATAAATACTTCTCAGACCAGTTTTATATATTATTCTGGAAGGAAAATATATCGATAAGAAAAGTCAAACGCAAAAGCGTTAAAAAGGCGTCTTAAAACGTACTAAATTTTTTATCTTTTAAAGAAAAAGGAAAAAAAAAGTATTGAGTAAGGCTTATTTTTTTAGGTCTATGGTTTCTTGGAATAGGGCTTACTGTTGATTGCAATAATATAATATATATTTTTAAATTTATCAATACACAAATGTTATTTTTTTCGTCTTTTCAGATACAGATCTATGTAGAAATATTTCTTGTAAAAATGGCGGCAAGTGCATAAACAATAAAAATGGTCCTCAATGCTTATGCCGTTTTCCATATGAGGGAAAACTTTGTGACATAGGTAAATATATGAACCTCGTTTTAATTTTTGTTTCATTTTATAATCGTCGTTGAACAGCTGACCCAATTTTTTGGTTTACGACTACTAAAGTTCGAAGCCGTAGCCTCGTAATTTTGAACCAAATCCAAAAGACAAGAGAATTCTTGGATCAGAGTATTGGGAGAAATTTGCCTTCGTGGAGGACTTTTTTAAGGAACTAACCCACAATTGCGTTAAATGAGATAAAAGCCACGAAAATCTCCCAAGGCTAGCCTGGTGGCAAGAGGTCTCTAACGCGTGATCCGTCTGTCTACCACTGAGGATATTTTACGTCATTTTAATTTTTTACTTTATTTTATAACTGTCGTTGAACAGCCGACCTAATTTTTGGATATACGATAATTAAAGTTCAAAGCCGTAGCCTTGTAATTCTATCCCCATCCAGAAGTTAAAAGAACTCCTAGATCGAGTATTGGGAGTAATTTGCAAATCGTGGAGGACTTTTTCAAGGAACTAACCAGCTTTTGCGTTACATGGAGAGATCTATCCCCTGAGCCACCACGGATCCCTCGTTTTAATTGAAACAATAGGGTTTTTTCATGAATGTGGAGTTTCATCTGCATTTATGGGTGTGAAAAAGTGGTTAAAAAACTTTAACAAGAACTAGTTGTTTATATCTTTTCGATCACCGCTTTATGTTGATCCGTAAAGAAAATACAACGATAAGAAAACTATGTTCTAAAAGCGTCAATTTTGAAGAGAAAATTCCTGCTAGCAGAAAAGCAATTTTACAAACCTATTTTAAATTTATTAAGACCAAAGGAAACCCTGTTATATGACAGTGGTTGCAGTATTCTTCAAAAAGTTTGGAAAGGTTGTCAACAAACAAAGGTTTTATGAAGCTAAAAGAATTATTTAATCCTTCGACCATGGTAGTTTAATCATCGAATCGAGGGAAAATATCAAAATTATTACTGATAATGTGAATCTCTTATGAAACATACGAAGAGGCTTTTTTTTAATAATATAAAGGATTGAGCAATAGAATGAAAAGTCACATTTTCAATTAATTCAGAAATATTTAATTTTTTTTAAGAAACAACATGATTTTCAAGTTAGAAAGTTAGCTGTTTATTCATATACAACTGCTATCTAGTAAAAATAAATTCTTCAAACTTATAATTTAACTACCTGAAAGCGATTCTGAGGAACGGTTTAATGTATACGACTCTAACTCTCTTTTCTATCTTGTGGAGCTATGAATTTCACTCTATTGATCATTTAAAAACCTAATTAAGATAAATTATGTCTAAAGTAAAAAAGAGTTTACCTATTTGATTCTCTAAAAAAGAAATAAAAATGCATTTAACAAGTTTTTCTCCTTTCCGTCGTAAATATGAAAATGTCCTGATTTCTTGGAGAAAAAGAAAAGGTTAAATGTTCATTGTTATAGTGTAAGGATTTTGAAAATAATAAATGCTCCAATGCTTTCTTTTCAGATCCATGTGCAAATATTTCTTGTAGAAATGGCGGAAAATGCGTTGTCAGTGGAAATGGAGCTCACTGTTTATGCCGCTTTCCATACGAGGGAAGGTTTTGTGAAATAGGTAAAAATATTTAACCTCGTTTTTATAAGGAATTAAGATCTTAACAAAATAATGGAATTTCCTTTGCTCGTATTGTTTTTAAATAAACGACAACAAAAGAAAAACAATCGCTTGATCATTTATGCGATGCATGTTTTTATGTTCATTATGTCATCTAAAAGTTTTTCTTCTCCGAAAAATAAAGGCATTTTTTTCGTGTTATTTGGGAATATATTATGGTTCCTTGGAATAAGGTCTAATATTCATTGTCATAGTATTAACATAATAGTGTTAAGCACTAATGTTGAACATTTTTTTTTTCAGATACAGATTTATGTAGAAATATTTCTTGTAGAAATGGCGGAAAATGTATAAACATTAAAAACGGAGTTCAATGTTTATGTCGTCACCCATACGAGGGAAAATTTTGTGAAATAGGTAAATATATGAAGTTATTTTCATCTATTCTAATATTATTTAAACTGAAAAGTTCCCCCCTGATGCTTTTTATGGATTTGAAAATGTGGTAAAATAAGAAAGAAAAAATATTATATATACGAAAAATATCACTATTCTCTTTTTTTTAACTCAATGTCCTATGAATTTCACTCTATTGAATATTTAAAAAATCTACAGAAGATAAATTATGCCTAATGTGATAAAGAGTTTACCTATTTTTCCCTCTAAAAATAATAACATAAAAGAAAAGAAAATGTGCAATTATCAAGTTTCCTCTTTTCAGTCGAAAATATGAATATGTTATGGTTCCTCCGAAAAAAGGCTAAAAGTTCATTGTTATAATGTAAGGATTATAAATGCTTCAATGCTTTCTTTTCAGATCCATGTGCGAATATTTCTTGTAGAAATGGCGGAAAATGCGTTGCCGGTGGAAATGGAGCTCAATGTTTATGCAATTTCCCATATGAGGGAAGGTTTTGTGAAATAGGTAAATATATAACCTCGTTTTAAGTAAGCAAATAAGATGTTAACAAAATACTAGAATTTCCTCTGCTCTTATTAGTTTTAAATAAGCGGCAAAAAAAAAAGAATACTTTGATCGTTTATGTGAAACCATGCTTATATGTTCAGTATGACATCTTAAAGAGTTTATCTAGTTTTTCTTATAATAAATAAATTAATTAAATTAAATGAAACAAAAGCAATCTTTGTTTTTCTTCGTCTCATATATGAATATGTTATAGTTCCATGGATTAAGGTTTAATGTTAATTGTTATAATATTAACATAATAATGTTAAAACTATAATGTTGGACATTTTCTTTTCAGATACAGATTTATGTAGAAATATTTCTTGTAGAAATGGCGGAAAATGCATAAACAGTAAAAATGGTGCCCAATGCTTATGCCGTCACCCATATGAAGGAAAATTTTGTGAAATAGGTAAATATATGAAGTACTTTTTATCCATTTTAATATGATTTAAACTGAAAAGTTTCCCCCTGATGCTTTTTATGGATTTGAAAATGTGGTAAGATAAGAAAGAAAAAATATTATTATACATTTTAGACTATCATTTATCCGTAAAAAAAAACACTCTAATAAGTAGACAAGTTTCAAAAGGGAAATTCTACTAGCAGAAGAGCAAATTTCCAAATTCCTTTAAATATTCCCGTCGGAGTTTCTAGTACATGACAATGGTCGTAGTTAAGTTAGAAAGAGGTTATCAAATTCCCTCATAAGTGAATATAAAGCTAATCAAAATATTGAATCCTTAGGTTTCACTTTATTTAAAATATAACATCCTTTCAAGTTTTAGAATGATAATGTTGGTAACTCATGGTAGTTCAAACATTGATACCTCTGAAAAATTTAAAATTATATCCAATATTATGAATATTTTAGGAATCACACGTAGAAGTTTTTTTAATTGGCAGAGATGATTTGGGCAATATAATGAAAAGCCGCATTTTCAAATAGTTCAGAAGAACTTAATTTTGTGAAGAAAAAAAAACAAGATTTTCAAGCAAATTGGCTGACAATTTGTTGCTTCTGCGTAATGTGCTAATAAATTACCTGAACTTAATAACGTAAGTATTTGGAAACAACTCCGTGGAACAGTTTGATGTAAAAATTAACAAAAATATTTTCATTTGGAGAAATATGACTGTCTCCTTTTTCTCAAAATTTCTTTTCAATCAGAGATGTAACGGGTACCCGATCTACCGGACTGAGTTTCTTTACCCGATTATTTTATAACAGGCTTTAATTCTGTGTTTAAGACTATTAATATTTACTCCGTAGCATTGTAATTTTGAACCCAGTCCAGAAGGCAAGGGAATTCCTGGATCAAGTATCGGGAGAAATTTGCCATCGTGGAGGAATTTTTGACGGAAGGAACCTGCATTTGCGTTACATAGAGAGGAAAGCCACGAAAACCTCCCCCGGTTAGTCTAACGGCAAGGCGACTCTAACCCATGATTCGTTTACAACTGAGGGTATTTTACGTCAGCACTGAGGTCGGTGCGAGCCGGGTTCGGGATTCGAACCCGGTCACCTCATTGGAAGAAGAACGCTCTATTCCCTGAGCAACCACGGTTCTCTGGTTTTTAATTAAAATAATTAGATTATATAAAAAAATTAATTAAAATAATTGTGCATAGATATACTTCTTTAATTTATTTTCATTACAATATTTTTTATTCATTTAAAATAGTAAAAAAANTTAATAATCCCAACTTAAAAAAAAAAGTTTTAAAAATAGTTTTAAGATTAATTTAATTTTTAAAATTTTTTATCTGCAGNAATGGGAACTCCGAGATCAAGTATCGGGAGAAATTTGAAATCGTGGAGGATGTTTTGATTAAAGTAACCCACAATTGCGTTACATAAAGAGGAAAACCACGAAGTCTAACGACAATGCGACTCAGACCCATGATTCGTTTGTAACTGAGGAGATTTTACATCAGCACTGTGATCGGTGCTAACCGGATGCGAATTCTTATTGACCAGCCATCGCTGAGATTCGAACCAGGTTCAACTCATCGGAAGGCGAACGCTCTATTCCCTGAGCAACCACGGTTCTCTTGTTTTTAATTAAAATAATTAGATTAGATAAGAATAAAAAAATTAAAATAATTGTATATATATACTTCTTAAATTCACTTTCATTACAATATAGATTTTTTCCCATTTAAAATAGTTAAAAAAAAAAAAAAACAAAGTTGTAAAAATAGTTTCAAGATTAATTTAATTTTTAAAAATTTGTGTCTGTAGTTAGCATTTCGAATAATATGCTTTCCTTTTACATTTAAAAATATAATGTTTTATACTGCATTGAAATTTAGTATACTTCTTCATCATTTCAGAAGTGATTCCTGAATATTCTTCAACGGATGCTATTACTCTTTCAACTGAAAAAATCGTCACAGAAGATCTCAACACAACCTTTTCTGAAACTTTTAACATCACAAGTGATTATGATTACACTCGTGGACCTCTCAATTATACTTCAACAGTAATCCCAACATCCGATAATTTCCTTAATTTCACAAATGATTTCAGTGAAAGCACTGCAGAAAATTCTGATATGACTGATGTTTCTAACTTGACAGAGGAACTTCAATAAACCAAACTCTCCATAATAAAAATAATTCATTTGATAAATTCAGTTATTTGTATCATTTTGCAACCTGTTTTCGTAACATCGTTTTGAACATGAATTTAAATTTAATTCAACACTTCAACAGGAATATAATTTGCAACCTGTTTTTGTAACATAATTTTAATTGTAAATTTAAATTTAATTCAACATATTAACTGGAATATAATTTGCAACTTGTTTTCGTAACATCAATTGAAATTTAATTAAACACTTCAACTGGAATTTAATTTTGAACCACTTTATTTTACTAACGAAAATGTGTGGAAAAATAATGCTGAAAAAAAAAATAGAATTCTGGTTACTTTTGAAATGTTTCCTTCATTACAATTGGTAAAAAAGTTCTACGAAGATCGTAAATGTTGGTAGCTATGATCATCATACGGCCCGGAAAAAATTAATGAATGTTGCTGCAGCGAGCTTCCTAAGTATTAAAATATAGAAACGTAGAAGAAAAATGGAATATCTTTTAAATAATATTACTCAATAAAGCGAGATAATTGTCACGATAATTGTTGCATAATGTACTTAAATATTTTAGAAGTAGGAAATTCTAGAGATTTTTATAGTCATCAAAGTAGAAAAAACTGCAATATTCTATAGTTATGATTGGCATTAAACATACTTGAAATGTTATGTATAATGCTTACTCATAATTTTGAATATTAATAGGCATTTAACTCATCAAACATAGTTCAAAGATTTTTTTAAAATTAATTTAAAAAGAATACTGTGAGTAAAAATAAACTGAACATTTTAGAACAAAAAATGTTTTTAATTGATTTCTATAAATGAAGTATTAGTATTAGTAATACTTTTTAATTATTCAAGCAAGCAATAATCTGCACAAAAAATTAATTTCAAAAAGGATTTTTAAAGGAAACTTACTCAATTTTAAGGAATTTTCTAAAATGTACAAAAACCAGGTGAATTTTAAATAAATCAGTAGACCAGGAGAAACTGGCAAAATCCAGTAGTCTACTGGAAAATCCAGTAGAGTTGGCAGCTATGCATGATTAAAAACTTAATTTGCTTCAAAAATACAAATTGGAAATAACAGCCGTCATGTGGATATCAAAAACAGATATCTAATAGTTATTCTACACAGACAGGGGTAAGGACCATAAGGAACCACTTTAACGATCTTTCAATTCACGATGAAGGGGGAAAGGGCCACATCGGCCTCAGGCACCCTGACCGACCAACAGGACCAGGACAGACAGGGGTAGCTAATCTGATGATTTAGACCGTGGTCTGCTGACATGGTCCTGTGACCAAAAGATATTATGAGTCCAAACTTATTTTAACTGATAAGCTTATGCCTCTATCAGGTTTTTTGTTGAAAAAGTAAAATAAGGGACATAAATAAAACATTACTGAATGAAGAATGTGTTAGATTCCTAATTATGATAAAATATGCTATTTTGTCACCATGTACCTAAAACTGACCAATAACCTGAACCTGGAAATCAAAAAACCAAAACATACTATTCATTTATATTGATTGCTGGTATTATTTTAGGCTGATAATTATTTTATGGAATAAATAATAATTTTGCACATGAGTTCTATCCTTTCTGTTAATTAATTTTTTTAAATCAATACACTTATGACAAAAAATAATAATCAAAAATGGCTGTAGAACATAAATGAAATCATCTAATAAATGTAAGAAGTTGAATTCTTAACACAATTTTTTTTTTATGACAATGAAATATTTATGGCAAATAAATCTCTTAAATAATACAACTCAAATGAAAAAAAATTTTATTACCAAACCAAATTTTTTACTTTCTAAAAAGAAATTATTAAGATCGATAAAAAAAATCACATAATTTAAAACTAGAAGAAAAAAAGTGCAAAGTTTGAATGTGAAATTTGTAATGAAATTTCAGGTCTAAATAAATAAAAATAAAAAACAAATAAAAAATTTTACCAGTGTTGAAACTCAATATGAAAAAATAAATATCAAATTAATAGGAGATGAATAAAAACAATTATGGATGGTTGACCAGTACAGATGGCACTAGATATTTAAAATTCATCACAAGACTACCAGGTTACTACTTCCGATTGATTTTTATACCTAAGTCTGAAAAAGTGCGAGACCCAATAACATTATACTTGTAATGTTCGCAATGCACGTTTCTCTGAAGTTAAATTTCAATGAAACAAACAAATAAATTAGGAAAATTCCGTAAGCATGCTACAATTTGACCCCCCCCCACCAAAAAAAAAAACAAATGGCAATATTATAAATAAACATAATGTAGCCAAATATGAGATAATATGCTAAACATGGCACACTTTACACTCTATGTCGTAATATTAAATTTGTTGTAAGCTCACAGTCTATTAGAATTTATAAATTACAGAAAACTCTTATGAGCAGTAAAATTATGAGTAAATTAAAACACAGATTGCAATAAACTTCCTAGAATATTAAGCCTGTTCACACATTGCCTCATAAGCGGAGGGATACACGGAGGGAAGTTTTCTAAATTACTTGCAGTTTTAGGAAGTTTGCTTTCGTTTACATTCAGTCAACCATCCATATGGAAATGTTATTAAAACATTCAATATGCAACAATTTAAACAATAAATTAGGAAAAGTATTACATACATCTTAACTTTATAGTGTTTTTCTTATAATAATAATTAAAAAAAAAATTTAAAAAAACAAACAGATTTTGAGTAATAATGTAATTTGACTAACTTCTCTGACTTTAAAACAGAGCCTTATATAATGTATTCCTGCTAAAGTGTTATAATAAATCATGATTGCTTTCCTTTTTACTAGCAAAAAATTACAATTAAATTCTCTAAATTAATTCAGTTATTTGACAAAATTTTTAAACTCAATTAACTTTGTTCGCCATTTTGAAAATCTGTTTTTTTCAGTTCAGTTTGCTAAACTTGGCAACTACTTTGGCACATGTACATATCCCCATGTGTTAAGTTACCATTTGCATAAAAATGGATTTAGATATTCAAACAAAATTATTTGATCAAAAAGAAAATGTTCATTGTAACATAGGAATAAGATATTACACGGAAGAAATCTTTAACTTCATTTAAATATTACAAAAAAAGGTTATTAAGGTAATGACATAGTTGAAAAAAAAAAAACACTCAAAATGAATTATAAGTAGGACACAGATAACAATCAATAATAATAATTTTAAAAAAAATAAGAATATAAGACAACCTAACAAATTTGAAAATGTGTTGCATAACTGAATTGAAACCAAATTTCAAAGGAAAATATTGGTTTTACCTAAGATATGCTTAAATTAGATTCATTCTTAACAGAACACTATATTAAAAAATCTCCATGAAAATCACTAGATTATGTGACAGCACATAAGATATAAATTAGAAACAAAGAAAATAAAATTACAAACACAATATCTTAAATTAAAACAACACTTATGAAAAATCTCATTATTTAAATAAAGCTTATTAAAAGGCTGAAGGGTGTCAAGAAGCCGAACACAGCTCGCAATATATGACAGTTCACCATGCAACCAATCAGTAACGAGAAAAATCACAAATTTTGGTACATATCACCAGCCTCAAAATTTACTAAAATTTCAAGAAATAGAGTGTCAAAAGTTAAAAATTTTTGATTTCAGATTTTGCATTTTAATTTTTTGTTAACCAAACAAAATATGTTCAAAACAAAACAAGTTCAAATATTTAAAACTTGAGGAAATAATTTACAAAAAAATTATTATCTACCCAATTTATGGATAGAGAAAGTAAAAAAGCTATTACTTAGAAAAGCTATTATTAGCTATTACTAATTGACTTAGAAGAAAACAAATCTGAAACTATTTAAAGTTTTCAGTTAAAATTTATTATTTTGCATAACCAATGCTTTGAAATTTCAATAATTTTTTCCACTAACTCTTTCAGTTTTTAAAAATTCACTATCATTGTAACACACAGTGGCGTACGCAAGGGATGGGTTTAGGGGTTTGAACACCCCCCTTGAGATCAGACAAAATGGTAAAAATAAAAATTTTAGTAGAAATTATTTTTTAAGACTATATATTTTTATTTGCCTTATGCCAACCATTTTTTCTCATGATATTTCTCAGAATACTGAGAAAAAAACATTTACTATAATAGGGTTGTACTTTTGAAACCAAATTCAAGTAATACTTGTTACGAACTGGTTCCTTTCTTCATTTC
>NC_092212.1:6172112-6225275 GCF_043381705.1 Parasteatoda tepidariorum | reverse complement strand
AGATTTTGGTTACTATTCAAAATATAGGAGTTTCTTCAAAATTTTAAATTTATTTTTTCTAGAACATATTTAGAAACACTATCCTTTAAAAAATATATAAATTTTATGTATTAATTAAATTTCACATATGAATATAGGTTTTTGACATTTTCGACATTTTTGACAGTGAGGTTTTTGACGTGACGGTTTAAACCATGGTTTAAACTGTCAAAAACTGTCACATGTCAAAAACCTGCCAACCCTGAATGGAGGTAACCCCTAAGAATGACCATTTTACTGTGGAACAGAGAGCGCTGACTCCCAATCGGTTTCACTGTATTTATGTCTTACCTCACCTCTATTAAAAGTTTTATTCAATTTGCATAATTCCTTCTTGGTGTTGCAATTTTCCAAAACAAAAGTGCAGGTTTCAACCTATTATCAACAGAACTATAATAGCATTCAGACGAAACTCAATATCGCAAACTTTAATAACACGAATTTTTTTAATATCAAAAAAAAAATTCTCCACATCTGCTATGTTTATTTCTAGTAGAGGTTTTATTCTATTATCGTTAATAGAACAAAACCCCTTTTAACCAAGTATATTTCTTGGTGACCCACGATTTTATGCAATGTTTTTAAATACCAAAAATTGACTTAAAGAAGCATTTCTTGCAGCCCTTTCCTTAATAATAATACAATTATCATACTTAACTTTTTAATGACATTGTTTTCGGATTATCATAACTTTTGTTTACCTTTATGTGATTGGGTTTACTTACATATTTATTTGTTTATTAGCAAATCATTAAAAATTAGAGAGGCCCCCTTATTGTAAACTACTATTACCATAAAAACTTAATAAACATTTCTTGCGACCCTTATAATAAAAAAAAACTACCATACATAAAAAAAATAGCTTTAATAATCAATTTTAAAAAAAGTGGACACATAAACATAAAAGTATTTGTCTATATGACTGGAAAGAAGTTGTTAATTTAATGAAATTAACTGATATATTTTAGAGGGTGGTTACTATGGACAATGCTGTTTCATGTATCAGCGATAGGGAAAAATCAATATTATTAAAAAAATTGCAGCACAAGAGTGTATATACCAAAAAATGAAGAGAACAAAACATAACAATTTAAGCAAAATTAAATGAAATTTCAAAGATATTGATATTATTTAAAATAATTATTTTTAAAATAAACATGTCTCCCCCAACTTTAAACACAGTTATTATATTGACAAATTGAATCCTTTATAGGGTCGTTTTTTTTCTTCTCTCGTATTGTCAAGTAAAAATGTTTTTTTTTTGGCATTGGGATTGATATTTAAAACAAAATTTATTTATCTGATTACCTACAATTAATTTGGTGAGATAAATTTTCAAAATGCTACAAATTTAAATGAATTAGCCATAAACTTGAAATTCTGCATACAAATAAATGAATTTTGTACAAATAAAACTTAAGGAAAAATCAAATAGATGCATGCCTAGAGAAAATAGCTCCCCAACACTGGCATCTTTTCTTGATCCCACACTATATTTACTATTGGCCACATTCCACAAAGCAGAATATGCCAAAAAGTGCAATGCATGTTGCAGTACAATGTTGGGAGTAAAAAATAAATTTAAAAAAAATTATTTCATTTCAAGACAGCACTTATTTTGCCGAGCCAAGTTTACAAAATAGCCATTATTGATTGTAATATCAGTGCGATAGTACCTGATTGAGGAAGGAGAAATCTGAATTTTCAGTGTTTGGTTTTAAGTCCGTGATATCAATAGTTGAAAGCACAGTAGAGCGCCGATTATCCGAACTGCTCGGGACCGAACGTGGTTCGGATAATTGGAAAGTTGTTTAAAATCTAGTTTAAATGATTATTATTTATGCACTAACTTCCCTTCACACTTCTTCCAGGCTTAGGACTGGTAGTACTGTCTAAAATAGCTCTTTCGTGCTTAAAAGATGTTTTTTTTTCTTTCAGTTTTTATTTATATTTATTTTTTACATTTTGAATTTTTTTAAATCATATTTCAGCTTTTTACAATATTTTTTTTCGCCAATTACTGATTTTACCACAGTTTTCTTTATTTTCCATTGCAAAAGAAATCCAGCAAAGACTATTGTTTTACAGAAGATGCTCTTTTTTGAGCTTCGATACCCCTTATTCTTCTTAAATAAATCAACTGAACTGGATCAACATCATTTTAACGTTCTATTCTAGAATGTCAAAATTAAGCTTGCATTCTTGGAAGATAATTTTCAATTAAAGAGTGTAGGAGATTTAACTGTATAATACATGTAATACCTAAATAATACATGTATGTATGGCTACTATAAAAAAACTGCTAAAAAGGTTGTAAATTAAATATGGTCATCAACTGTAGTGGATATTATTTATTCTTCTAAATTTAGAAAAATTGTCATAAAGTTAAAAAGTATTCTAAGAATTTGGACATAGTTCGGATAATCGGCGCTCTACTGTATTACTACACCATTGATACAATACCAATATAATAGAAATGTACTGTTTCACTGAGAACACAGTGAATCAAGGATCTTTGACTGTAGCTCAGCAATTTTTTGTCTCTCAGAAAATGAACATTACTACAAGATTAAGTTATTGTCAGTCATTGTAAGAATTAAACTTATCATGACAGTCAAAAAAATTTTTTGGGGAGTCCTTATAGGGAAGATTTTTGCATCTATAGTCTTACACCAAAATATTTGCCAGATTTTAATGATTTTGTCATTGGCTCTTGTGAAACTAGGAAAAAAAAACATTCCAACGGGTCACAAAAACCCCATCAGGGCATCTTTGTTGTAGTTAGCTCGAAGAGACCCCTAAATAAGAAATAATTTCCAAATAAGGTTGAGCAAACTTAGAATAAGGAACCATTAAAAACAAATAAATCATAAGATATTTACAAACATATAAATAACTACTGCAATATTCATAAGCTTGTTCATTAGAATTATGAAAAAAACTCGCAAAACCTTGCGATTTTAAAATAGCTTCGCTTAAGAGACCTATTTCTCTTAGTAATATGTTCATGCAAAGCTTTTAAGCTTGCCACAAACAGATCATCATTCTTAATATCATTTAACACATTCGAACTAAGAACAACAAAAGGCTTCAACTCATGAGTAGAACTCAGCTCATCTTTAAGAGAATCAACATGAATAGTGTCACGTAGAATTTCCTCTTCAGTATTAGATTCAGATAGCGAACTCTGCAGAATTTCGTACAGTTTAATTTCTGTACTAAGAATCACTTTTTTAGCCTCGAGGCGCCTGATATCAGTGTTTTGATAAAACAATTCAACAAGATGCAAGTGCACGTCGATAAGTTTCTTTTCGAGTTCTAAAATAGAATAATTCACATCAGAAACTTCTAAAATAGATTTAGTTAAAAGTGAAGTCTGTAGCTTTCTTAATCTCTCGGCTTCTTCTCTCAGTGTCTGCAATTCATGTTCTTTCTTAACAACTTCTGCTTCCAATTTTTCTCTTTCTTTAAGCACTTGCTCACTTTCTTGAACAAGTGCTTCATTAGTGCTCCCAGTAGGATTAAGATTTGGGTGTATTTTAGTAGCATTTGAGATAGAGATTTTTTGAGAACATTCAGGGCAAGTTGAAGAGGGGGTTATTTTCATCCATTGACCTAAGCATTCGCCATGGAAAAAATGCCCACAAGACACTAATAAAATATTTTCTGTCTCTCCATAGAACTTATTTAAGCAAACTCTACAAGACCAGCCCATTTTTATGAATAAAAATTCAAATTTCTTAATATTTAGTAAAAATAAAGAACTGCTTTTAATGATAACCAGACGTTGTAGATAAATACGATTTCAACATATCATCATTAAAATCTCATCAGAAGTCAACAAGCAACAGAACAGGAACCAGGAACTCACCGTGATAATCAATCTAACACTTTACGACGAAATCGCCTCGCTTGTCATCTTTAACATTTGGAATTACATCTTTATAAGATATTCAAGGTGACGTTGCGCTTACTTAAATACAACAATGCGTCAGTATTTCAAGTGATCGTGGGGCATTCTCATTGAATGCAATACGTATATGCGATTGCATGTAATCGCACGCGCATCGAGCGCAACGCCTCAACTCTAATAAATGAACCATTCTCACTGCATTTGATTCACATATGGATGGTGTTTTCTACACTAGGGAATGCTGCAAGCTCGGGACTGCCTAAATTTCCGGGTTACTGTTTCAGTTGTATTTTAAAGCCATTTGGCATCATTGTGTTTTGAGTTTCTTGCAAACAATGTATTTGATTACTTATTATTTATGTTTACAATGCTAACAATACTTGTGTTTACAATACTAAAAGTGTTAACACTAACGTAACATGGTGTACAGCTTGCAACACGAACAAACAGTAGTAAACAAATGGAAAGAGGCCAAATCAAGACTGCCAAAAAAGCGAGTTATTCAAAATCTAGCCACCATGTCACCTTTTTAATAAATAGCAAAATAACTAAAACAAATTTTCACTCCAAACTCCCCTGAATTACATAATAACATTAATATCTTATGAAATACGGCAGATTTGAGCTCAGAAATAATCCAATTTATTTCTTTTATTGGAAACAAAATTATTCGTTTGAAAACGTCGCCTATCAGAATAACATGTAGTAAGCAGCTGCAGACTTTTTAACCGGAACTAGAGTAGGTGCCGAGCTCGAGTTTGTTATTGTTTACATTTCTATTGAAAACACCATCCATAGATCGTGCATCAATACTATTCGAACATGACGTTGCAGTTTCGAAACATTGGAGTGCGCGTTTAAGGTAGTCGCAATCTGTATGAATTCTCCCTGAGTTCTCTAGTTAAAACCAAAGCTACCTTATATGTAGGGAAGTACTTTATTTACATCTCACTAGAGCTTCACAATGGGCAATTGGTGTTCGTGATCTGGAAACAATCTGGAGGATGATTCGAAGATATGCTATCACAATTTTGATCCCCTGAAAAGGGATGGCTCTATTGCTCCTAACGCCTGACGACCAGCGCGAAATCTATCTCTTTACGGTAGAACTGTTTAACGAGGACCTATACTGCACACCATCCAGCCCTATGCAGGCTGATCAAAATGGTCATCTTCCCGCTTACTGACAGCAGCCAGTGATCCTCGTCATCGGTATTCTTTTATGAACCATGTCATTGCGATGAGCTACTACAAACGATCCTACCAATGCTACGATAACCATCCAGCATTTTACGGGCTTTAGAAATACATTTGAGTTTTAAAATTGAGGTTGAGTTTGAAATTTTTTTTTCAAATCAACTAATATCGGAAAAAGAGAGAATAGTTGCTGATCGTTTATTAATGCAGATCGCATCGAGATTAAAGATTCTGAATCCATTTTAATTTTTATGTTAGTACCACGAAAAGAATAATTATATTTATTTATAATTTCCAATGTATTTTTAATTGATGAAATACTAACTTTAAGCATTTGAACTGAGTGATGAAAGAATGAAAACTAATCCCAAGTAGCACAGGGATATTGTAACAGCTTTAGTCTACATCAGTGTTTCCCAAACTTTTGACTTTTGTGTACCCCTTCTAAAGTTTTCGTAACGCTGTGTACCACTAATAAAAAAATGAATGTATTTTTTACTATAAAAAAATTACACTAAAGTTAAAAATCACAACTGGCTGTTGAAGCAACTAATTATTAACTGTTAATTCTGCAAAAACTAGCAAATTGAAAAATACGTAATCGTAGATTTTCATTTCTAGCTTTGTTTTTTTAAAAAAAATTGAAATTTTCGTTCGTAGCAAGATATTTCGCACAAGAACGCGTACCCCCGCTAAACTGTTCCCGTACCCCTGGGGGTACGCGTACCACACTTTGGGAAACACTGGTCTACATCGACCGACATTGTCAATATTGGCGAAAATCGAAATTGTGTGTACGATATTGTACGATTCCCGTCGATTTCACATTAAAAATCTGTTTGTAAAACTTATCATTTAAAACTTTATTGTGTTCTTAAATCAAAATTAATCATTTGAAAGACAAAAAATGACGTCAAATTGTTATAATTCCAAAAAATAAATTTAAAATATAAATTTAGAGATATCCGAACCACACCCGGACAATATTTGATATCAATATTGCAATCGTGTTTTTGTCACGACATCGATCGTTTTCTCTAAATACTGAAATCTACGATCTATTCCACTCGGAACCGTAACTATAACCCGTTAAGATGCTGTTTATCATTTCCCGCTACACCTGCGGTCTATTTATCTTTTCTCTACTTATATTTAAATCTAATTCCGTCTCATAAGATTTATACCTTAGCGCATAATGTAAATGGAATAAAAATTATTTCGATTTATCGAGCCCGAAAACTCAAACCAGCTGAAGATGAAGGGGAATTAATGCACCTTGTTGAAGTGAGCGAATTCTCTGATCTTGGCAGGTATGTGCTGTTTTTAATATATATAATTAAATTATATATTGCAAGAATNCCAAAGCGACCTTATATGTAGGGAAGTACTTTATTTACATCTCACTAGAGCTTCACAATGGGCAATTGGTGTCCGTGATCTGGAAACAATCTGGAGGATGATTCGAAGATATGCTATCACAATTTTGATCCCCTGAAAAGGGATGGCTCTATTGCTCCTAACGCCTGACGACCAGCGCGAAATCTATCTCTTTACGGTAGAACTGTTTAACGAGGACCTATACTGCACACCATCCAGCCCTATGCAGGCTGATCAAAATGGTCATCTTCCCGCTTACTGACAGCAGCCAGTGATCCTCGTCATCGGTATTCTTTTATGAACCATGTCATTGCGATGAGCTACTACAAACGATCCTACCAATGCTACGATAACCATCCAGCATTTTACGGGCTTTAGAAATACATTTGAGTTTTAAAATTGAGGTTGAGTTTGAAATTTTTTTTTCAAATCAACTAATATCGGAAAAAGAGAGAATAGTTGCTGATCGTTTATTAATGCAGATCGCATCGAGATTAAAGATTCTGAATCCATTTTAATTTTTATGTTAGTACCACGAAAAGAATAATTATATTTATTTATAATTTCCAAAATATTTTTAATTGATGAAATACTAACTTTAAGCATTTGAACTGAGTGATGAAAGAATGAAAACTAATGCCATTCAAAATTCCCCTGCTTTGGATGCAAAAGCTTCTTCTCCAAAATCCACTTTACTCAGAGGTTTAAATCGATTTTTTCGTTGCACCCTGCAAAGACCAATTGCCGATGCATTCTGTATTTTTGCTGCATTAGAAATTTTTTAGGAGTTATAATTTTTAAAAAAAATTATCTTTTGAAAATCAACTAATATAGGAAAAAGAGAGAATAGCTCCTTGTCATTTATGCTTGTGTATAGCATCTGAACCAGTAGCATCTATTGTAGGGATTTTAAACAACTTTAAACTTTTATACTATCTTCATGGAAAATATTTTTGAACTTTTTAAAACTCCAAATATGACTCTTAATTGATAAAATAAAAACTTTAAGCCTTTGAATTAAGTGATAGAAGATTGAAAATTAATGCAGCCAAAATTTTTATGTTTTTAAAAATTTCAGAATTTTCCCCCCAAAACACCAGTTTATTATTTGCAATAAAAATTTTTTGTTCCAGGCTTTTCAACACCTTCGCCAGTGCCTAAACTATTGCCAATGTATCCTGCAATCTAGCCGCATTAGAAATACTTTCTGAGATTTAAAATTTGTCGACAAATAAATTTTTTGCAAATCAACTGATATAAAAAAAGAGAGAGAATAGTTCTTTATCGTTTATAAATTGCGCATCAAATCGAGGCATCGATGAGAGAAATTTTTTGCTCTATATTTTCATATTTTTACATTTCAATTCAATATTTATGAATTGTTGACCGCGTGCAAAACTAAGAAAAGTTGGAGCTAGTGTTTAAAATTCGTCGTGAAACTTTCAGGTTATTACTTCCGATTGACTTTTAAGCCTAAGCTTGAAAAAGTGCGCCATCCAATATTATATTTGTAGTGTTTACAAAATAACGCGTTCTTTCAATTTCAATTTCTACGAAGCCAATGACAAATGTATTCCGAAAATTCCGCAAGCATACTATGATGCAACCAAAAACATTACAAACGGTCAGGGCCTGATTATCGGCTAGGCCCAATAGGCATGGGCCTAGGGCCCACAATTGAGGAACCTCAAAAATGAGTAAAAAGTTCTCAATATAGATCAAAAGTCCTCAATACGAGTAACTTTTTCATTTAATATGAATGCTAATTTTTTAAATGTTTTATATATAAATAAATTATTATTTAAACGTGTTTTTAATTTTTAATGAGTAGGTATAATTTTGGCCCGTTTTGGATATCTCTTCAGTTTTGAAATGTATTTTTTAATAAAAATTATTATTAATAACCTTAATATCTTAGCATACATGCTGAACATATCGTTAAATCTAATGAAAGGTGGACTAGCTTTGTGTTGGTTCCAGCACTAAATAAAAAATAATTCAGATAATCAGCGATCGACTTTCAGAAAAAAACACTGACTTCAATTGTTTGTGGTCACCAAAGTGTTTTTATTTTGACATAACATTGTTTTTCTGTTTTATATTTTTCCTTGATGCGTGAACTTTATCTTAGAAAAATAATCTTCATGTGTCTGCTTTTGAAATTTCTTAGAATGTTTCTCTTGAATCATGCAGTTCAATAGATTCTTTTTTATGCTGTTGTTGCTAATTCCCATCTGGTCTGACGGGGTCAGACCAGATCAATAACTCAGTTGACATTAAGAAAATCCGAAACCAGAATGGGAGAGGAATGAATGTCGTTCGAGTTCAGCCCTAAACATTTCAAGATGTGCTTAGTTGATGCCTGGTTTTGTTGGCATTTAGGGCAAAGAGGAAATATCTTTTGATTAGCAGAAAATGTGAGACTTTTCAGGTGTCCACTGGCCAGTCGGGATAAGCAAGTGTTGGTTTGCCTGTCACCAGGAAGAGAAAGAGAGAGTCCTGGTCTTTTTGCTTTATACCAGTAGTNGTGTATTAATAACTTTTTTGGTTCGACTCAGCGCGACCCAAGAAATATGCTTCGCGACCCAATTTTGATTCGCGACCCATAGGTTAAGAACCGCTGCTCTAGGGGTTGAAATTCGTCGTAAGACTTCCGGTTTCCTACTTCCGATTGATTTTTACGCTTAAGCTTGAAAAGCATCCAATATGATTACATTTGAAGTGTTTACAAAATAACGAGTTCTTTCAATTTAAATTTCAACGAAACAAATAACAAAGGCATTCGGAAAACTCCGCAAACATGCTGTGCCGCAACCAGAATAATTACAAACGGTGATATTTTGCACAATTATAGCCAAATAAGGGATAACACTCAAAACATGACAAACCTTACCTTCATTCATCCTTTGATATTAATTTTCTTAAATTTCTTTTAGGGCAACAACCAGTTAAAATTTTTAGAGTACAGGGAGCTCTTATGAATGGTAAAATTACGCTTAAATTTAAATACGAATTACAATAATAAAACTTCCTAGAAGCCTGATCACAGATCGCCTCATACGAATACCATAAGCGGAATGATACGCCGGAAGTTTTCTAAATTTCTTTGTTTCAGGAAGCTTGTAATTGTTTACATTCAGTCAACCATCCTTATTGTATTCTAAATTTAACCATACATAACGCCTATTGTATTCTAAATTTAACCATACATAACCATACATATACGTCTTCAGAAATCTTTCTTCTTTTTTGAGTTTTTTTTTATCACGTGGCTCAAAATCAGCTGTCTATTTTTTGTTTAAGGACACTTTTAATTCGGTTCCGAAAAATGCTGAAACCCTAAATCAGTTTACTAATTTATGAAAAACATTAAAAAAATTACCAGTTATTAATGATTACACTAGACTTGAAATACATATCTGGATATAATAGTAAATATCGCTGTCAGTTTTGCAAAAGTTTTGAGTTTCATGTGGAATTTTCTTGCTTCCAAGAATTAATGAATAATATTTCATGCTCAGAAACATCAAAATCTGCAAAACATCGAAGGAACTCCATAAAGAATATCCACAGCAAAGCTAAGGTCAGAATAGCGATAAAAGTCTGAAGAGTATAAAATCCGTTATGAACTATTGAAACATTACATTTTTCATCCATATATTGCCCGTTTCTATCATTCAGCTGATTTTACTTATTGTTCAGGCATTTGAAAAATTGTGAAGTATTTGAATTTTCTCATCTGAATTACCCGCGAAAAAAAAATTCATTATAAATGATTGATAACTTTATGATGTTTAAATGCCAACTTTCACGATTTTTACCCAAGATTTTTGATATTAGTAGCTGGAAAGTAAAGATTTAGCCAGGTTACTGCTCCCGAATTACTTTTATGCTATTTTTAAGGTATTTCTACTATTTAATCATCTAATATAAAAGGTTTATTTAAACTTTACATTCCATACTTTTCTGAATCATAGAACTTCAAACATTAAAATATGCAAAACAGTATACACAGAAACACATTGTTATGTCATTTAATTTTTCAAAAGAAGGTTTTTTGACAACAATTTTTATCAAAAAATTTATAATCTTAATGAAAAATTATTATTTATAAACTAAAAAACGTAAGATAAAATTGATTACTATAAAAAAAGAACAATTCTAAAAATTCCTCATATTGAAATAAAAAATTTTCATGTTCTTTTTTAGTCTAACAGTTCTAAATCAGACGTAGAAAATCATTCTGTAGAAAACTATAAAACTAGAAAAAAAATATTTACTAGTAAAGTTATTATAAAAATCATGACACTTGCTTGCCTTATAAATCTGGAGAATTCAAAAGTGAAAGTTTCTTCGTTTGAAAATTTTGTTCTTAAATAATATATACATAAATTATCCTTTCATTACCTTAAGAAGACAACCCACACAATAAAGTTTTATAATTGTAAGATCTCGATATGAATTTCGATATGTAACTTAGAAACATAATAGTTGAATTCTAGTTGAAATTAATCATTCAAAATTTAAAAAAAAAATACTTAAAAAGAAAATGATAAAAATGTATTAAATCAACACAAATGATACTATTTCAAGTAATTCGGATGTTTCTTTATTGTTGTTTTCCGAATTATATAGATACGTACATATATAATATTCAATAAAGAAGAAAAATCTATGACAATTACAGTTCTGCACGTTCACATTTATTCATTTTAATGAAGTAAGCAATGTGAGCCTAAATAACTTCACCTTAATTTATAATGAATTGTTTCTAGATGATTTACTAATATTATGGGTCGTTTTTTGAAGCTCTGCTGCCTTTACATAAGGGAAATTTCAGTTCTTATTTACTGCTTAAAAAATGGCTTCTTCTCTACCAATGATTCAGATAGAATTAAATAAAATCTTCATAAGAAAAAGCCTGAAAAAATCCTCCCCGCCAGAGGGAGTATTCAAGCTTTGCGAGCTTTAAAAAACACAACTAAAGGATTAAATTTAAGTAAAAATCTCTTTACCTAATTAAGAGCTCACATAAGAATAATTTATATTTATTTTATTTCTATGCTATGCATCACAACGAAATTGCATAATTAGTCAGATTTTAAAACTTAGAAACAAAGTAATCTTACTGAATTATAAATATATACCTCTTAGAGATTTCATATGTGTAAGTAGAATTAAATTTTTTTCATTCATGTTCTTAATTTGGTATTATATATTATCTCTAAGTAAATAATCGGTTTTTGTTACAAAAAAAATTTATATTTTAAAGCAATGTGGTAATTGAGTATTTAACCATTTCATGCAATAGAAAAATTAAATCCCAAATTAATTATAAAAAATGGGTTTCACTCCGGGTGTGGGGACTGTAAAAATTAGAGGAAACTGTAATAAATGTCAGTGTAAGTAGTGACTGCAAGTAAACATTCAGCACAAGAGAATACTGTTGAAAAAATTTCTTGATTAGACAGTGCATTGGGATAACCTTTGGATTTTAGCCAACTTAGTCAATAGGTTGAGAATTTTGTTTTATTTATGGCAACCAGCAGAGAGGCCTTTAAATAAGGCAAGTTGAGCAAGTTGACGTTTTCTTTTTCTACTGCGCGTATTAGATAAAATGATTTTTCATTTTTATGTTATTTACTTATTTTATTTGGATATAAAATAAATTTTACAAAGATTTTAACTTTTTCTTTGTGTTTTAATTATGTTTTGTTTTCTGCGTCATTTTATTTGGCAGGGCGTTGTAAGTAAACACTATTGACGATAGAAAAAAAAAGCCAAATTTGTTAGAGGGCACTTCTAAAATACACCTTTAACTTTACTTGTTTTGGTATTTTTCGGATAGCTGGGAGCAAGCGAGAAGTAACCAAAAAATGTTCACCTCCATCAATTATTTTAATTTTTTTTTTACATTTTATTTCTTTCCTTAAACACTTAAAAGCTAAATAAAATAAAATTTATAAATTGAATTTAAAAATTAAATTAAATAATTTTTTTTCTGAATTTCCTAGCGCCCAGCTAATTGAAAAGTACTTTGGTTTACGAAAAGGGAATTTTCCGTAAGTTGTATAGTACATTTATATATATAGTACATTTTTCAATATAATTAGTATAAGGTAGTAAACTTTCTACGTTTGTTGGAAAAATTTCCTCCAGTGCAGCTAAATTTATGTCTTAATGTATAATTCTCTGTTTTATAAAGTTAATATATAATTATTTTGCCCGCCATTATATGCAAAAGGTTTAAGAGTTCATGCGAAACGCCACTTTGCAGTTCTTATCTGGTAAGGTTTTTAAAATGTTGGCAAAATGATCAAAAATTCTTGAAACTTTAGTGCTGAATTGTCTTAAGGCATTTTATTTAATTATACACTTTACAATGAATTTATCATTAAAAAAGAGCAGTAGTTGGCTTTCCTGCATTAATATGACCTCCATTAAATTCAAGTTGTATCCTAACACAGCGGTTCTTAACCTATGGGTCGCGACCCAAAATTGGGTCGCGAAGCATATTTCTTGGGTCGTGCTGAGTCGAACCAAAAAAGTTAGTAATACACCAAATAATAAGTAATACCAACACCTTCTAGAAGAAGTCATTGTGGCTTACTCAGCCTAGGCTTAATGAGGTACCTGGGTAACTCTATACCCTTAATCCTCGTTCATAATAATTAAAAAAGACACATGACTCAAAATTAGTTTAGCATATCAAGGTGCAAAATTAATATAAGAATAAAAGATACTTAGTATAAAAGATACTTGGTAGAGTGATCAAGCTGCAGTGCGTATTGTAAAATTGTAATCACCCTAATAATGGCAAAACGTGAATACAAGGAAGCATTTTTAGAATTAGGTTTTACTTGCATTTATGATCGAGGAGTGAACAAGCCGCAATGCGTGTTGTGCAGTGAAATATTAAGTAATGAATCGATGAAACCGAACAAACTTAAAAGACATTTTGATGCAAAACATAAAAATTTTGCCTTTGAGGGAAAAGATTGTACTTTTTTCGAAAGAAAAGAAGCCCATTTAAAAAGACAGCGTTTGGATGCACCAAGTAGTAGTGGTTTAATAAATTCTGCCAAACAAGCTACACTTGGTTCTTTTCATGTGGCTTGGCATATTGCAAGACAAAAGAAACCCCATAATATTGCTGAAAAACTTATAAAACATGCTGCCATTGACATGGCACGTATCAAATGCGGAGATGAAAGTTCAAAGAAATTACAAAAGATACCATTATCAAATGATACAATTCGTTTACGAATTAATGATATGTCATTTGATATTAAGAATCAACTTATTTCTGCTATAAAAATTGCTGGTTTATTTAGTATTCAACTGGATGAAACGACAGATGTAAGTAAAGATGCTCAACTCATGGTTTATGTGCGGTATCCAGGTTTAACAGATATACAGGAGGACATTTTATTTTGCAAACCAATGTCAACAACAACTAGAGGTGAAGATATTTTCTTATGGTCGATTCGTTTTTTAAAGAAGAAGGATTAAATTGGAATCAGTGTTTCAGTATTTGCACCGACGGTGCAGCTGCCATGACAACATCTCAAAAGGGATTTTCGACAAGAGCAAAACAAATGAATCCACAAATTATATCGATTCATTGTTTGTTACATAGACAAGATCTTGCTTCAAAAAAATTATCACCCGATATATGCTCTTAACTGTAGAATTTTCCGCGAACTGTGTTTCGAATCTGGTGCAGAATACGAACATTTATTATATTATTCTGAAGTTAGATGGCTGTCCCGGGGCAAAGTTGTTCAAAGAGTATTATCATTACGGACAGAAGTCGAATTATTTTTGAGAGAAAAGAAACACCCATTAGCATCTAAATTCTCCGAGTTGAAGTGGATTACTCAAGTTGCTTATTTGTCAGATATTTTATTTGAAATAAATAATCTAAATACGTCTATGCAAGGACGTAATCATACTATTATTGAATTAACTGAAAAAATTACATGTTTTAAAAATAAACTCAAATTATGGAGAAATAAGGTTGAAGTAAAGAAACTTGCTTCATTCCCGACTCTTAATTTACTTGTTGAAGACAATAATATTGATATCACAGATTTTGAAATACAGAAAATTATTATTAATCATTTAGAAAAACTAATAGCAGACTTTGATCGATATTTCCCTGCAGACGATGTTTTCAAATATAATTGGGTTCGAATGCCATTTAATTTTGATGTAAGTGATTTGCATGAGGAATTTGTTAATATTAATCAATTTCAAGAACAATTAATAGAAATACAAAGTGACCAAGCACTTCGATACAATTTCTACAAAAACACTGAATCTTTATGTGCTTTCTGGTTAAAATTAAAAACCGAAAAGCCAATAATTGTTAAAGAAGCCCTAAAAGTATTATTGCCCTTTTCAACAACATATATGTGTGAGGCTGGTTTTTCGGCTCTGTGTGTAATCAAAAACAATTACCGGAACAAGTTAAATCCTGAAATAGATATAAGGTGCTCCTTGACAAGCATTCAACCGAGGTTTGAAGATCTTTCAAAATGTATTCAAGCACAAGGTTCTCATTAAAACTGTATGACTTGCATTTAAAATTTAAAAGACTTAACATATGTATTGATATTTTTTTTTTTATTTTAGGAATAAGTTAAAATGTCAATTATTTTCAAAAAGTTATAAATATATTTTAATTTGGTCAATAAAAATTATTAAAAACTCTTGATTATTAATTAAATTTTCCTTGGATCGAAAAGTACTTTTGTTTACCTTTATTATTAAAAAAATAAATAAAAAATTTGTAAGTTAAAAAAAATCATCATTGTAGGATTGAAGATTTTTTAAAAATGTGATCTAAAATAAAGCAATGAAAAAATTTTGACTTTTGTTTGGTCGCGACATGAACATATTTCTCAAATTTGGGTCGCGGCTTAAAAAGGTTAAGAACCACTGTCCTAACAAATTACGTGAACTGTTTTAAAGTTTGCGGCTGTCTTAGGGGACAAGAACTACATCCTTTACTTGATTAAACAAGGGTCAAAAGTCGGAAACTGTTTGGCGTATAAGTAAATGCCTAGTAACTCTAATCTTGGTTTTGTAAAAATTTATAAAAATTTTTTATCTGCTACTGGCAATGTATAAAGTGACATCGTTTTATACAACGCTTTCAAATAAAGTATGAAATATGAAAATTACTCGATGATTTACATGGTTATTGTGTGCAGATAGGAGTTCTGGACAAAATATAAACATAAAAGTCAAAACACTCCATTTATTTATTTATTTTTCGTTTTTAAATATTACTGAGTTTACGACTAAGAGTAAAGGGAAAAAAATTTTTTTTTTGCCATTTACTCAATAAATTTATATTTTAGGAATATGTATTTTTCTTTAGCAGATTTATTTGGTAAACGTTACATTTTGCTAAATAATAATTTACATTTTGTTAGAGAACCAGTGTATGGGTTACCGAGCAAGGGAATTTAATTTAAAGAAAACAAATCACGGTAGGAAATATCGGGCAATGACCCCCGTATGAATTTTTGCCTTGGCTTTTACTCTATTAGGCAATTATATATATTGCCTTACAACCTGCATGTTGTACCAAGAAATCTAATTCGAATAGATCATTTCAATTAAAAGTATGGGAAATTATTGCTTTGGCAATATGGTGAAGTATGTATAATCAGTTGATAGTTGGCCAGTCAATTTTCGGCAATGTGTAAGATGCCGAATTTAATAAAATGGCGAATTTTCTCAGTAAATTTAATAAATACGAAGGCGAATTAATAAATAGCCGGTGTTTCAGACCTAGTCTGACTTTTAAGATTTAGAAGCAGAAACAATACAAATTTAAATTAATACCGAATTTAAACAGATAAATAAATTAAAAAACGACATTTATTTTGCTAAGTATTTCGAGATGAATTTTTGTTCAAAAATTTGTTTGGAATTTATTACATTATCATATCTGCCAATTTTGGTGAACGATAGTTTCTAGTGTAGCGAATTTTAAGCTTTGATATTTTAATTAGAGTTCGATATATTCAATTTTAAATTATTTTATTCACAAAAAAGAAAAAAAAATATTGTTACAAAAAACCCGATTTTAAACATTCTGAGTGTAATATCCTAACAGAATGTTATAAAAATTCCGTAATAACTTAATTACTTTTGCTCTGTTTTTCAACGACTAATATGAAAAATCTTGGGTAAGAATAATGAAATTTGGCAGCTAGACATTATAAAGTTATCAATCATAATATTTTTTTTTTCTTAGGAAATTCAGATGAGTTTCTTCGATGTTTTACAGATTTTAAAATACCTGAACAAGAATTATAATCCACTGATTCTTGGAAGCAAGCAAATTCCACAAGAAACGCGAAACTTTTGTAGAACTGACAGCGATATTTATTATATCCAGATATGCATTTCAGCTCTAGTGTCATCATTAATAACTGGTAATTTTTTTTAGATGTTTTTCTTATAAGTTAGTAAATTCATTTAGTGTTGCACCATTTTTTAGAAACAAATTAAAAGTATCCTTTACCAAAAAGTAGACAACTGGTTTTGAGCCCTTTTTTTTAATGTGGTAGAAAAACCCTCAGAGAATAGCATCTAAGGTTTCTGAATACAGTTTATAAATGGTTAAATTTAGAATACAGTAAGGAAGGTAGACTGAATGTAAACAATGACAAGCTTCCTTAAACAGAAAGAAGTTTAGAAAACTTCCTGTGTATATTTCCGCTTATGTATTCGTTCGAGGCGATCTGTGATCAGGCTTCTAGGAAGTTTTATTATTGTAATTTGTGCTTAAATTTAAGCGCAATTTTACCTTACATAAGAGCTCCTTGTAATTTACAAATTTTAACTAGTTGTTATCCCAAAACAATTTTAAGAAAATTAATATCAAAGCATAAATAAAGTGCAAGGTTTGCCATGTTTTGAGAGTTATCCCTCATTTGGCTACAGTTTTGCAAAATATAACCGGTTGTAATGTTTTGGATTACATCATAGTATGCTTGCGGAATTTTTCGAATACATTTGTTGTTGGTTTCATTTAAATTTAAATTGAACGAACACGTTATTTTCAAAGGTACACGTTTAAAAAGCTTGTCGTTAAACTAAGTATCTGAGTGTAAATTCAAAGCACAGTGATTTTTTAAAACTGAAGTTTCAAGTACTAGAAAAACAATCCACTATATGTTAGCGAATGTATATTACCACGTTTTTCATATGCTTGCTTTTGATATCTAGACACTTTTTGTAACCGGATTAGATTCGGTTAACAGTGTAAGAAAGTAAATAAGTTTAAACAGAATGAATTTGACTAACCAAGTGACCCTCTGCAGAACAGCAAAATTAGCTTGAAAATTTTAGTAAGTCAACACAATTAGCAAGTGCGACCTTATAGACGGTTTATCCAAAATGAAGTGTCTAACTAAAGCACTTAATCGTTTAAAAACAAAGGCTGCTAAGCGCTTAAAAGTAATTAGTTTTACATTTCTTGTTATTTGTAACATTTGTTGAATTAGTGTAGGCTAGCTACACATAGTTAGAAAGGGTTAAGAGTGTTTGAGGTGTAAACATGTTGTGTAAAGAAAAGAAAAAACACCATTGACTTTCAACACTCGAAATTTCAATAAAATACAACAAGGATATTATTTGATAGTACCAAATGTTCCCTTAGTATTACCAATAGAACTGCTAAATATTTTCGCAGGGCTGTGGAAAATCCGGAAAAGTTGGCTGGAGTGTATTTAATGTTCAAAAAATCCTTCTTATTAAGTTTTTTTCTTCGTTCTTTAAATTATAAAGTGTGCATTGAATATATATATATATATATATNAATTTTGGGTATATATATATATATATATATATGCTGGTTGCCAATTTCAATGATTTCAAAATTTTAGCTTAAAACAAGGTAGTTTCTAGTGTGAAAGTAGTTTTTTTGCAGCTTTTTCTTTTTCTTTTTAGCATTCCTTCTCCATAAGATGAAGGCTTGGTCGAAACAAGTAAAGAAGGTAACATAATAAGTTTATTTTAAACAATTTACATATAAAACAATTGAATTGTTGAGATCACTGTGCTAATAGCGAAAAACAAGTTAAATGTTAATCTTGGTTGAGATAATTATGAGGAGATAATTTTCTAAGTTAGAAAAATGTATTGCATTGTCCCTAGTACAGAGCACAAAAAAAGGACCACCCTGACTAATTTAAAATCTAATGATCGGATTTTCACATTCTAATACTCTATCTTAATGGTTCTTGAGGGTAACCTCAAATATGCTGGTTAATAAGAGCAGACGATACTTTCTGTTACGAAATCAGACGCAAAAACGTAATTTCTTTGAATAAACATACTCTTTTTTAACGGATTCGGATTTTTGACCTCCAAAATATAGGGAGTAGCCGCAATTTGGGAAATATGGTCCTAATAGTTTGGTTAGAGGAGCGCTCCAAAGTTTGGACCACTTAAAGTTAGTTTTATTTTTTGCTTATTTCGCTTTATCTCGTAAACTTTTTAAGAGAATTAAAAAATTTTTGCTCACAATTATAAAATTCGTCGCCCGAAGATATAATAACTTTTAGTAAATCTTTACAATTCTTAATTATTCTATTTATTAATAGTAAAAAAATGTTGAATTTTGAGGTATGCAAATTTTTGTATCATTTTAAAGAATATAATTTTGCAAGGAGAAATACAAAATTTGAGAAAAATCGGTCGAACAGTTCCTGAGAAATCGAGTTTTAAATATCTCACTTTTGAAATTAACTTTCTCAGGAAGTATTCAACCGAATTCGCTTGCATGCAATTATGTTTGGATAAACGAATTTTATAATTGTGCGCAAAAAATTTTCAATTCGCTTAAAAACATAGAGCAAAAAACACAAAAAGTAAAATTAACATCAAGGGGTCCAATTTTTGAGGCCCTCTCATTACCAAACTATACTATATTTCCCACACTGTGGCTACCCCCCATATTTTGGTGGTCAGAAATTCTAATTTGTAAAAAAAAGGTATGTATATTCAGTAAAAGAACGTTTTTTGTGTCTGATTTTGTAACTTAAAATATCGTCTGCACTTATCAATTAACGTATATGAGGTCGCCTCCTCGAGAGATTAAGATTTAGACCCAGTAAGTGAAGATCCGATCATTAGATCAAAAATTATTCAGAGTGGTCCGTTTTCTTTTCAATTTTTTTGGGTGCATTGTACAGTGCGAAAATAGCACAAGCATTTCAATAACTTTTGATCTCATTATCGAATTTTCTCCTAGGACTCAATCTCAATGGTTCGAAGAACTAAAATTATATACGTTAATTACTTAAAGCAGACGATATTTCACTTTGCGGAATCGGACACAAAAACGTACTTTCTCCGAATAAATTATACTATTTCTTTCGTTTGAATACTGATCATTGGTTTTCAATGCGTTCATTCCTTTTTTAAACTTCATTTTTTATAAGAATTTTAGAAATGTATATGAAGGATAGTCATAATAGAATAAATATATGTGTTGCTGAATAGTTACAAATGATTGCAGTTTGGAATTATTTATCTTAATAATTGCAAAAATTATAATATCCCGCAATTGATTAAATTGAAAGCATATGTTTCCTTTGCAAAGAGTTTTGAACAAAAAAGTTTAGAGACATTCTGAATAGATACTTCGGGGTCGGATAGAGTAAGTCAAATGGAATTCGAGTATCGAGTGTCGAATTCGGAGAAACTGGTTCAAAAGGTTTAGGAAGTTTTCTCATTCAGTAGTAAGAAGCTGTAAGTAAGTATTGAACCCAACAATCCTAAAATGGTATTTCTTCGGAAATAAATGATATCCATTCCCGAGAGCACAAAATCTGGAGTATCGTACAGGGTTCGATCCACATCTCCGACATTAATGTCTTTCAGAGACCTGCCTTCAATCTTTTCGTAAAATGCCTTCCGAAGTCTTCCAATGTCAATGGGAACTTGACCAACCTTAAACAAAATGGCCATCAATGCCCCCACTGAAGTGACCATAAAGTTGGCCGTATCTATGTCAAACATTAGGGTGTTACTCATGGATAAGTAACTTCCGATTGTGGAGAAAGTCATCCAGAAAAAAGTATTAAACACAAAGAATATGGGTACTGAGAATGTAGCCTGAATTTCCTCCAAATGCCTGAAAATTGCTGATCGCTTGGCAGCAAAATCCTTTTGCAAGTATCTGTCGAGCATTTCCGGCAGTGTGGCATTAATATCTTTAGTCAATTTGTCAAGATTAAGACAGATTTTGTGGCAAATAATTAAGTAAGCAAGGGCTATAAAATTGCATGCATTGTACAGAAGCGATTGTGGCCAACGTGATAAAAAAACAACTCCGTATTGCACTGCTGTACTCTTGAATACGTATCCAAATGTGAAAAAGCTTGTATCTTCAGCTCCATATGAAAAGAACATCGGAGAAATAACGTAATATGCAGGCATGGCAATTAAACAAGCCGTCATGAGCGTGATGTGTTTGCTTCTCAGATAAGAATGCATCGATTTTGTCGTGAGCAGCCTCGTTAGTTGAGTGCTTTTCAAATTCATTGTCACCAAAGCAATTACGTTCGTAATGTTACTAAAACTGTAGATGATGTCTACTTTTTCTCCGTTGGCTTCGATGACAACGTAAACTCCCAAAGCTATATAATTTACGAAAGCCACAAATAGTATTGCCCGAACTGTATATAAGACGCACACATGCCATTTTGAAGGTTTCAGTCGAACCAATCCTAAATATCCAAAAATGTTATAAATGAGGCATTTTGTATTAGATGATCTTTTAGTTTGATAAATGTCCATTGTTCTGAATCCAATGGGCCGAATAGTTTTAGAATATGATGCTGACTTTAAATGACGATGATTTGGAATAAAATCTTCAGAGGAAAAAAATTATTTTCAAAATATAAAAACATTTAAGAGTTTAATAAAAATCAGTTTAGAGAATTTAAGCAATTGATATCTAATGAAAAAAAAAGCTTTTGAAACGTCAAAACGATTCCTTGGAGATAAATTAAGAATAAATAGATTTATAAATTGTAATATTTATCATTACTCTCCTTTCTTTGTCAATTTATATGTTTCGTGTCCTAAAGTGATTTCTCCCTAAAGAAAATCAATACAAGGACAAAAAAAAATATAGAATGCAGTACTTTAAAAAAATAATATCGAAAACGCAAATTTTGTGAACAATTATCACTGTGTATAAGTGTTCAATTAAGAAATTGATTCATATCACAAATAAATTATACATTTCATTTTCTAAGTTTTATCAATTAAATAATTGAGATTTCTAGAAATCGATGTAAACACAAGTTTTGACATCGACTTTTAGATCGATAGAGTGTTTGATATCTGGCTAATAAGCAATATATTGTGATGGAAATAACTGAGGATCAAATATTTTGTTACATTTATGCAAGTATTTGATCTTATCATAAATCGGGCATGGGGATTACAAATCAAAATGGTTTTGTTCCGAAAGCAACATATCTATTTTTTTCAAAATTATGTATTTAGTTTATAATGAATTTATTTTTGTCTTAATGTACGAGTTTATAAAGAACGTATAGGCTTATATACATACATATACATTTAACCCTTTTCACTCCGATGTCTCTACGGAGGCACCATAAACAGTTCCCATTTTAAAATTAGGAAATTTTACACCTTAATAATTAGGTACCACTTTATTATAAGAATCTTAAAATTGTATAATAATACTTTATTGTATATTTTAAATGCTATAATACTGATATTAGATCAATCAGCGTTTAAAAGTACTCGAAATGCAAAGAGTTAAGATAAAAAACGTATGACCATAATCTATCGCTTAAAAAATTTAAATATGTTATCCCCTTCTTCCTACCACTCATTATGTAGCAGAGAAGTGCTGATACAAAATATTAACTCGAATGAATTTTAAAAAATCCTGGTGAAGAATATATAATATTGAATATATAATTGCAAAAGAACTTAAGGTTTTAGAGGGAATTTGATGATGGATTTGAAATCAGTGATCGGAAAATATTCAAGATTCGAACAAAAACCTTGTGCAACAGGAAACAAAAATAAAAATTTGTTCCCCCGTGTATTAAAAGGGTTATGAATTTTTAATTAGAACGAGTTCAAATTAAATACACTGGTGGACAAAATTAAGAGATGGAAGACATTTTCCCAAATATCTAAAAAAATACTGAATATAAATAAATGAAATTTGGTATGGATATAGCTTATTCCATGATAATAAAGTATGCAAAACAAAAATGAAAGTGCCATTCACTGCAAAGACCCATTGCCAATAAATCCAACGTAGTTTGAACTTAAGGATAAAAGAGGACAATAAAAGTGAGGCTTGTACAGTGTGTGTTGCCTCTAGTATGGTGTATGGTCACCCCTAACAGACAGACAACATGCACAACGAGTATGCATGCTGTTAATAAGGGAGTTAAGGAGGACTTGTGAAAGACGCTTCCATTCTTCCACCAGAGCAATTTTTAACTCCAGAATGGTTCTGGGGGGAGGTTGGCGCATCGCAATAGCTCTCCCAAGCATGTTCAATAAGATTCAGGTCAGAGGATTTGGCTAGCCAATCCATTCGTTGAATATCCTCGCTTTCCAGATACTCTTTAACCATGAGAGCCCTATGTGGTCGCGCATTGTCGTTCATAAAAATGAACTCAGGGCCAACAGCGCCCCTGAAAAGACGCACATAGGGCTCTAGGACCTCCTGCCTGTACCTCTGGGCATTCACGGAACCATTGCCAAACACATGAAGCGGTGTGCGGGCTTCTTGCATGTGCGAAAATGCTTACCATCTCTTAATTTTGTCCACCAGTGTATTTTCATCCCATCTTTCCGCATGTTTTGAGGATGATCGGTTTATATTTGTGTGAAATAGAATGTCAAGTCGGGGAGAGCATCTGTGCTGTTACTAGCTTTTTTTTGCAATTTGTAGTCAGTTGTTAGAACGAGTAATGAGCTGGTAAATTTGATCTTAATTTTTACTCTACCAGTAAATTTTTGCCTAATTTTTTTTGTATTTTAATTCATTAGAATCTTAGAGCTCTTAATGAATTCTTCTATCATGTCGATCTTTTACAGCTATTTTAAAATGCATTCTCTACAGGCTGCTCTAGCCCTAATTGGTCATTTTCTTTATTAAATAAGTTCGTGTGCTGAGAGAACATAGAAACTTGGCAATGGGCTAGGTTAACAAAGTGTATCAACTTAATAAATTTCATACATTGTGGTGTCTTTGGCATGTATAGAAAAAGGTTTAGCTCCAGAAACTGTAATCCGACGTTTGGGATAATTAATTCATAAGTAGGGAGGGATAGCCTTTCTAGTAGGGCATTGGGCCCATCTCCAAGACGGCATGAGTTCGATCTTTGCCGGCCGAAGACTCCCCGTGTTGTAAATGATAGCTGGTACATGTTGAATCTGTCGGATCACACATTCCTCCATGTTCCCATAACAAATCACAACCTTTGGGGGTACTGAAATGGAGAAGGATCGCTCTCTGGTTCAGGTCAAAATTACCACCTGTGAATGAATAGATGTATTAATGGCGGTTTTTCCTTTAAACGGGCTGTGAAGTGTGTGCGGCTGAAATCGTATTCTTGGTCATAGATGGCGTCACTGAGAAGCAAAAAACACACCCTTTGCCTTGTGGAATTAGAAACAACAACAACAACATTCCTTAAGTATTTAGGAAGTATACTTCGCAGTAGCAATCTGGAAAATATGGTCCCTATAATTTGGTCAGAAGAGCTCTCCAAAGTTTGGACCTCTTAATCTTAATTTTATTTTTTGCATATTTCGCTATATCTCGAGAACTTTTTACGTGAATTTAAACATTTTTCCACACAATTATAAAATTCGTTTGTCCAAAGATAATTCCATACAAAAAATAACTTTTCGTAAATATTTACAATTTTTAATTATTCTATTTATTAATGGTCGAAAAATTTTAAATTTTGAGGTATACAAATTTTTGTATCATTCTAAAGAACATTATTTTACTAGAAAAAATTCGGAATATGAGCAAAATCGGTCGAACAGTTCCTGAGAAAGCGAGTTTTAAACATCTGACTTTTGAAATTAAATTTCCCAGGAAGTATTCAACCAATTTTGCTTGCATAGAATTATCTTTGGATAAACGAATTTTATAACTGTTTGTAAAAAATTTTCAATTCGTTTAAAAACATACACAAGAAGCGCAAAATTGAAACCCTCTCATGACCAAACTATACTATATTTCCCCCATTGTGGCTACCCCCCATATTTTGGTGGTCAGAAAAATCCAAATCTGTAAAAAAAAACAGTATGTATATTCAGAGAAAGTACGTTTTTTGTGTCTGATTTCGTAACTTAAAATATCGTCTACACCAGGGGTCGCCAAACTTTTTTGATCATCGACCCCTTTATAATTTTTCGAAATCTCCATCGACCCCCATAAAAGTAATTTTCTGTTAATTAAAATAAAACTCCATTAGATACTATATTTGTATTATTTGTTTTATGATTTTAAACAGTTATAAAAGTAATAGTACATTGTGTAACAATAGTTTTATGAAAAATATATTAATGTTGAAATTTAAATACCTTAATATTTATTAAATAATAAGTAATTATAAATAAGTAGAAATAATCAGTAAAGTAACTTCAGATTTATTGCTTCTTAATCAATGAGATAGGTGTGCCTGGTGTTTTTTTGCAAGGTTCGCTATATTGGGTTCAAAATTGGTCAATTTTAATCGGAAATCCCCTCGAAACTCCACATTTAATTTATTTCTGTACTTAGTTAAGATTGAATTTACGTGACTGAAACCGGCTTCAACCATATAGGAACTTGGAAATGCTAGCATAAATGGCTGACCTATTTCGTAAAGTTTTTAAGTTGCTACAGTTTTGTCGCTGGCTGTACTAATCCATATTATTAATGCTTACCTTCTTTTTTACATGTATTGATAATTAAAATTGATATCTAAACTAAACGAATGGTTTTATCAAAACAATAACTAATTAGCTAAAACTATAAGAGTTTTAATAATGACACTGCAACTATTCAACACTGTTCATAGTTTGTAATGATAGCTGAAACTGCGTATGATATTTGCGTTTGTAACATCAATGCTCGTCACACGTGACATTTGGACAAGCGCACATATGCATATGACTTATAAACCAGAAGTGCAGAGTTCGTACCACTGCGCCCTGGTACGTAAATACTTGTTTCACCCGAATAAATATACGTTTATTAAATTATGTTCTATAAAGAAACTGATATTAAGTCAATTATAAAAACATTCACAAATTTTGCATACTCAATTAGGTATGTGTATTTGCGTGTTAAGAATTGTTTTTTCTTCGACTCCCAATCGACCCCTCCGATTCGGATAGACCCCCATTCGACCCCTCCGATTCGGATAGACCCCCATTCGACCCCCTGGCTCAGATCGACCCCCGCTTTAGTTAAATAGACCCCTGGGGGTCTATATAGACCACTTTGGCGACCTCTGGTCTACACTTATCAATTAGCGTATTTGAAATCATCTCTTCGAGATTAAGATTGAGTCCTAGAACGTGAAGATCTGATCTATAAATCAAAAATTATTCAGAGTGGTCTGTTTTCTTCTTCATTTCTTTGGTGCATTGTACAGTGCGAAAAAAGCATGAACATTTCAATACATTTTCATCTCATTATCGAATTTTCTCCTTCTAGGGCTCAATCTTAATCGTTTGAAGGACTAAAATTATATATGTTAATTACTTGAAGCTGACGATATTTTACTTTGCGGAATCAGACTCAAAAACGTACTTTCTTCAAATTAATCATATTATTTCTTTCGCTCGAATATTGATTATTGGTTTTCAATGTGTTCATATTTTTAAACTTTATTTTTGAGAAGAATTCTAAAAATGTATATTAAAGATGAATATATATGTGTAGCTGAACAGTTATAAATGATTACAGCTTAGAATTTTTTATCTTAATAATTACAAAAATTAAAATGTCCTGAAATTGATTAAAATGAAAGCATTTGTTTTTTTGTAAAGAGGGTTTGAACAAAAAAAGTTTAGAGACATTCATAATAGACGTGTATACTTCGAGGTAGAATAAAATACGTCAAATGACAATGTCGAATTCAAAGAAACTAGTTCAAAAAGTTTAGAAAGTTTTCTCATTCAGTAGTAAGAAGCTGTAAGTAAGTATTGAACCCAATAATCCTAAAATGGTATTTCTTCGGAAATAAATGATATCCATTCCCGAGAGCACAAAATCTGGAGTATCGTACAGGGTTCGATCCACAACTCCGACATTATTTTCTTTCAGAGACCTGACTGCAATCTTTTTGCAAAAAGCCTTCCGAAGTCTTGCAATGTCAATGGGAACTTGACCTACTTTAAACAAAATGACCATCATTGCCCCTACTGAGGTGACCATAAAGTTGGCCGCATCTATCTCATACATTAGGGTGTTACCTGTGGCTAAGAAACTTCCGATTGTGGAGAAAGTCATCCAGAAAAACGTGTTAAACACAAAGAATATGGGTACAGAGAATGTAGCCTGAATATCCTCCAAAAGCCTGAAAATTGCTGATTGTTTGGCAGCAAAATCCTTCTGCAAGTATCTGTCGAACATTTCCGGAAGTGTGGCATTAATATCGTTAGTCAATTTGTCAAGATTACAACATATCTTGTGGCAAGTAATTAAGTAAGCAAGGGCTATAAAATTGCAGGCATTGTATAGAAGCGAATGTGGCAAACGTGATAAGAAAACAACTCCGTATTGCATTGCTGCATTCTTGAATGCGTATCCAAATGTGAAAAATATCGTATCTTCAGCACCATATGAAAAGAACATCGGAGAAATAGCATAATATGCAGGCAGTGAAATTAAGCAAGCTGTCACGAGTTCCTGCTTTTCAGATAAGAGTACATCGATTTGGTCGTGAGAAGCCTCGTCAGTTGAGTACTTTTCAAATTCATTGTCACCAAAGCAATTACGTTCGTAATATTACCAAAACTGTAGATTAGGCTTACTTTTTTTCCATTGGCCTTGTTGACTACGTAGACTCCCAAAGTCATATAATCTAGGAAAGCCAAAAATAGTATGACCCGAACTGAATATAAAACGCACGCATGCCATTTTGAAGGTTTCAGTCGGACCAAACCTAAATATCCAAAAATGTTATAAATTAAGCACTTTGTATTAAAAGGTTTTTCAGTTTTATAAATATCCATTGTTCTGAAATTAATTGGCTGAATAGTTTTAGAATATGATGCCAATGTTAAATGACGATGATTTGGAATGAAATAACTAATTTCTGAAGAAAAAAAATATTGTGAAAATATAAAATGTCGTATAAGTTTAATAAATATCAGTTTATATCGAATAAAAAAAAGCTTTTGAAAGGCCAAAATGATTCCTTGGAGATAAATTAAAAATAAATAGATTCATTAAGTGTAATATTTATCATTACTCTCCTTTCTTTGTCATTTGAATGTTTCGTGTCTTACTTAAGAAAATCAATACAAGGACAAAAAAAGTATTATAGAATGCAGTACTTTAAATAAATGATATCAGAAATTTTTTTTTTGTCAACAATTATCACTGTGTAGAACTGTTCAATTAAGAAATTGATTTATAAAAAAGGAAGCTATACGGTTCATTTTTTAAGTTTTATCATTTACATAATTGAGATTTCTAGAAATCGATGTAAACATAAGCCTTGACATCGATGTTTAGATCAATAGAGTAACATCAAATACAGTAGCAATCCTAAAACCTGACCAAGTGTTTCCTCATGTTGACCATCAAACTGCACACAGCTACACATAGTTTAGAGCAATTTGATTCTTATAATTTCCATTAGTTTTATTTTCACAAGCAATATGCTTAAACTCTGATAACAGTCACCACACAGTCTGCTGAACACAAAAAGTTTTTGCTACAACTACTCATAAAATCATGATGGATGGTCCACGCTTGTTTTCTGCTTTCTTTTATCTCAAACTCTTTTTCAACTGCATTTTTATTTTGTAGCAATATAGACACATTATAAAGAGTAATTTTTTTTTATCTTAGAACAATTATTCTTTATTCAGAAATATCGCATTTATTGTAAAGGATGTCTCCTGATGAAGATTTTCAAAATTAAAAGTTTTTCTACTTTATTTGATTCTTCTTCCAAAATATGAAATCAAAGCGAAAGAAAAAATTTTGAGGTGTGTTTTTTTACAAAATTATTGTATTACATTTAATTTTAATTTAATTCAATACTTTTGTAATATATAGTTCAATTAAATTGGTTGGATAACAGCTGATAGGTCAACTTGTATTCTAGTTAAATAAAAGTTACAATTGCAATAAATTTATTTTTGTTCCTATCTGAAAAAATTCGATTATTAGCAATTATCCATGCAAAACCTTCTTTAATAACACTTTTAATAATTATATTTAAGTATTAAGAGATAGTGCCAGGTTTAGTTAGATAAGAATTAGATACACAAGCAATGCTTCTAAATTTAAAAGGCACTTTTAGAAATTTTTTACTAATTATTATTGGAGAAATTTAGCAATGGTTCTCCGTAATTCAAACGTTAACGTTATTTGAGCTTAACAGCGTTAGCTTTCCCTATTAATCGGTTAGCACTACGGTCAACGTAAAAAGTTAGCGTTACAGTTAACGTAAGGCAAACGCTGTCAAAAAGCTTTCTTAGTATGAACAGAAATTGTAAAATCAGCAACAGAAAAAAAGAAGTATGACTCTTGTTATTTTTAAAGAGGTGGTTGGATTTTCATTCTGTAAAATGTTGTAGCAATATGTCAAAGAAATCTCTTAAATAATGTATAAAGCAAACAGTAGCTGAGACGGAATATGATTCTTTTGACCAACACACGCACTTTTCCTGAAGAAATATTTTCCCCCATTTAATTCGAACTTATCACCAACGAAATCGGAGAGGAGATAAACGACATTTTGAAAAGTTAACTTTTATAGTTTAACCGCTATAACTGTATATAATTTACCTCAGTAACGTAGTTATAATTTGTCACATTTTATTTTCTTACTTTTTTACATTCACGTTTTACACATTAATATTTTTTTATTGATTCATTAAATTGCAATAGTTATTTTACTTAAAGTTATAAGCCCCACAGCATAGAGATAAAAAAAAGTAATATAATGAGGAATTTAGATAAATATAAAGGATTTTTATTAATTAGTTTGGTAATTATGAAAGCATTTCTGAATTGTAAGGAATATAAATTTTTATATATTCTGAAATTTCAGATTTATTTGAAACTACATCTAATTTTTCAAGTAATTTGATAAATAAATAACTCCTTAAAAATTAATTAGGAAAATTAGTAATTGAATGATTATTAATTAATACTCTATTTTGTCATTTATCTGTTGTGAATCGTTAAATTGCACCATTTGAAGCTCTACGTCATTCGAATGAATATGGGAATTATAATCAGGGAAATTCCATTTCAGTTGAATTGTTAGTTAGTGTTTTTTTATGATTTCAATGAAATAATAGCTATACTAATTTTTATCACATATATTCAAATAAGAATAATTCACGCATCGTATTGCTGACAACTACTGTTATTTTACCAATTTTTTGGCACGGAAAACGACAGAAATAAATGGATATTGATTATAAATTTATCAAAAAATGAAAAGTTATTACTTATTGTAATAAAAAAGAAATGACATTGCATTCAAATGAAAGTAAATTGTGCTTGAATGCTTATATCACTGATGTAGAGAAGTAATGCTATATTTTATTCATTAAAATTTATTAATTAATAATAATTTTAGAAATAAAAATAGTTTTGATATTCATCTTAGGCAAGTATAAATAAATAAAAAGTAAACTTTGGTAGAAAAAACTATGAAATAAATCAAGAAAATAAATAACTATCGAGTTACAGAAACTAATTTAAAAACAATTTTAAATTTAATATTTTTATTTCTTGCAAAAAATTTTGAAATGAGAGAATATAAAACACTAGCAAATAAATAGAGTAGAGTAATATTCGGAAAATGGAATTCTAAAAGGGATGTCTCTATGATCGAAATTCACACTGCATTCGAACACGCACATAATTTAGATAATCGAATGCCAAAATGGAACTTGTCATCAATTCTTTCAACTGAATCATCATTATCTTCAGTGCCCGAAATATATTGTTCAGTTTCACTACTGATATTATTTTATTTCTCTATCTTCTTCACATCGAATAATACACGTACAAATTTGAATAATACGCGTCAATTATTAAAAAAAAAAATTACAAAACACTTGAAAAATGTTTTTTTCGAAATTTCACCTACGATCACGCGCGGGTTTTAATTGTACGAACCAGCAACCACATAGCACAAAACCTGAATTAAAAATTTAAAATGTCACATGACTTCCGGTTGATGATGTGTGGAAGGGTTGAAAGAGAAATAAAAAGCCGAATTTGGTGTAAAATTTGGTCAGACGCGCGTTCTGAAATGTTAAGAATGAATGCATAAATTTTGTTACCACATTAAATATTAAAAAAAATCTTTGGAAAAATCCAGAAAAGTTTGCTGGTGCGTATTTGATGTTTGAGAAATCTTCCTAATGAATTTTTTTTAAAAAAAGAAATTTTGCTTTTCACCAATTTGAATTTTAGTTGATTTTGCAATTTTAGTTTTAAATAAGGTAGTTTCTAGTGTGAAAGTACTTTGTTCACAGCCATTTCTTTTTTCTTTTTAGCATTCCTCCATGGTCGAAAAAAGCAAAGAAATTAACGATGTAATAAGCTTATTTTAAACAATTTACATACAGGAAAAATAGAAATGTTGAGATTACTGTGCTAATAACGAAAAACAAGTTAAATGTTAAGGTTGGCTGGGATAATTATGTGTGGAGTTAATTTTCTAAGTTAAATGTATTGTCATGTACAGTGCACAAAAAAAAACGGATCACACTGATTAAATTTGATCTTATTATAGGATCTTCATATTCTGGAACTCAATCTTAATGGCTCAAAGGGGAGATTTCAAATATGTTAATTAATAAGCGAAGACGATATTTTAAGTTATGAAATCAGACTAAAAAACGTACTTTTTCTGAATAAGCATAACATTTTTTTTGCTAATTTTAAATATCTGACTTTTCTGAAATAAAATTTTTCAGGAACTATTAAACCGATTTTGATCAGTTTTTGCATTTTGCATGCATAAATATAGTCTTTGCAATGATATAAAAATTTGTAAACCTTACAATTACAAATTTTTTCGACCATTTTTAAATATAATAATGAAAAATAATAAATATTTACACAAATTTATTCTTTGCATGGAATTATCGTTGGATAAACAAATTTTATAGTTGTAGGCAAAACTTTTTCAATTCGTTAAAAAGTTTTCGACATATAGCAAAATACACGAAAAGTAAAATTACGTTAAGGCGACCAATTTTTGGAGCGCTGTTCTGTTCAAACTATTGGGATCATATTTTCCAGATTGCTGCTACCCCCTATTTTGGGGGGGGGCAGAAATCTAAATATGATAAAAAAAGGTGTGTTTATTCAGAGAAAGTGCGTTTTTGTGTCTGATTTCGTAACTTAAAATATCATCTGCACTTATCAATTTCCATATTTGAGCTCACCTCGAGAGAGATTAAGATTGAGTCTTAGAATGTGAAGATCCGATCATTAAATAAAACGTTATTCAGGGAAATCCGCTTTATTACCCATTTACAAAATGGATCTCGTTTTGGGTTTCGTGGCGTGCGCATCTTATTTGGACGTCAATACACTTTTCAACTGTGTTCAAGTGTAATAGTAAACAGTGCGCATGCCTCGTCATTGCATGCGTTGCTATGGCGACCGCTGCTGTTAGATAATTTTTTGCGAATTCCTTTTTTCTCTTTTAATTTTGTTATGCATTAAGTAGGTGAATTCATTTTTGAGATATGGGACCAGAGAGATCCCATAAATACTTTTTGAGTCGTGAATAAAAAAGAATTTCATCGTATGAACTATATATTTTTTTCTCTTTACGGTTTTAATTAAGAATCAGAAGTTCTGATCTACAGTTAAAACTGGATCGTTTTCACTTCTAATTCAGGTGAATATCACAAATAAAGAGGGTCTCAAATTGATTGACACGGTCCCAAAGGTTAGAGTTGTTGCAAGGAAAAAACGATGTCAAGGCCTAAACTTACCGAGGCTGAAAAACCCAAAGAACGAGGACGGGAATACTTTTAAGCGTTACACACAAACGGAAAAATGAAAGGATTCCGTTCGCAAACGCAAGCATGAAGCCCGTTCCTCACAAAAGTACCAAAGCGGTTGACAGAATTGAACCCTACCGAAGAGCGAATTGTTTCTCTCCGAACTCCTTTCATGCAAATACGAGAACTGTGTGTTGATCACCAGTTAGAGATAAAAGGCTCCATTGTCAACGTACCCAATGACTTGCACAAGACCGTCTTCCACGCAATATAAATGGATCATTCACTATCCGTGTGAAATTGAGAAAAAGTTTAGATTTCATGCACGAAACGGGTGTAAGATACGGCTTACTATATCCATCAAACACCATGGTACCAATCCGAAAATGTTAATATTGATCACGATTGGCTGTTCAATGTCTGTTCAATCATCAAAAGAATTTACGCAGAATGTGTCTGAGCTGCATTCAAATATATCTGCGAAATTATGTACCGAGCAGTTCAGGATTAACAGTTAAATAAATCCAAGATGAAAACGCAATTAAGCTGCTTTTCCGTGGAAAAAAAAAATTAGACAACAACCATTTTGACAATGGGTTATCTGTGATCCCCTTGCGGCAATCGTGATTTTTTTATTTATTTATTTATTTTTTTGGCGTACTGTGCAGTGTGAAAAAGGCACGAGCATTTCAATAACTTTTGATCTCATTATCGGACTTTTTCCTTCTAGGACTCAGCTCGAAAGACTAAACTTAAATACGTTAATTACTTAAAGTAGATTATATTTTAAGTTACAGAATCAGAGTCTAAAACATACTTTCTCTGAATAAATGAGATTATTTCGTTCGCTTGAATATTGATCATTACTTCCCAAAGTGTTTATATTTTTTTAAACTTCATTTTTGATAATAAGTCTAATAATGGATCATAAGGATAGTCATAATGGAATATATATGTGTGTGTAGCTGAATAGTTACAAATGATTACAGCTTGGAATTATTTATCTCAATAATTTCAAAAATTATAATATCCTGAAACTGATTAAAATCAAGGCATTTGTTTTTCATTTTCAAAGAGTTTTTGAATAAAGAAGTTCAGAGACACTTCGAATAGATATGTATACTTTGGGGTTGATAGAGTGCATCAAATGACATTCGAGTATCGAGTGGCGAATTCGGAGAAATTAAGTTTTTTCATTCATCAGTAAGAAGCTGTAAGTAAGTATAGAGCCCAACAATCCTAAAATGGTATTTCTTCGGAAATAAATGATATCCATTCCCGAGAGCACAAATTCTGGAGTATCGTACAGGGTTCGATCCACATCTCCGACATTAATGTCTTTAAGAGACCTGGCTTCAATCTTTTCATAAAAGGCTTTCCGAAGAATTCTAATGTTAATGGGAACTTGACCAACCTTAAACAAAATGGCCATCAATGCCCCCACTGAGGTGACCATAAAGTTGGCCGCATCTATGTCAAACATTAGGGTGTTACTCATGGATAAGTAACTTCCGATTGTGGAGAAAAAAAGTATTAAACACAAAGAATATGGGTACTGAGAATGTAGCCTGAATTTCCTCTAAACGCTTGAAAATTGCTGATCGTTTGGCAGCAAAATCCTTTTGCAAGTATTTGTCGAGTATTTCCGGAAGTGTGGCATTAATATCGTTAGTCAAGTTGTCAAGATTACAACAGATCTTGTGGCAAATAATTAAGTAAGCAACGGCTATTAAATTGCATGTATTGTATAGAAGCGAATGTGGGAAACGTGATAAAAAAACAACACTGTATTGCAATACTGTATTCTTGAAAACGTATCCAAATGTGAAAAAACTCGTATCTTCAGTTGTACGCGCAAACATCATCGGGGAAATAGCGTAATATGCAGGCAGTGCAACTAAACAGGCTGTCATCAGCGTGATGTGATTGCTTTTCAGATAAGAACACATCGTTTTTGTCGTGAGGAGTCTCGTCAGTTTAGACCTTTTCAAATTCATTGTCACCAAAGCAATTACGTTCGCAATGTTACCAAAACAGAAAATTATGCTTATTTTTTGTTCGCTGGATATGGCGACAGCGTAAACTCCCAAAGCCAGAAGATCTACGAAGGCAAAAAATAATATAACTCGAACTGAATATAAAACGCATACATGCCATTTTGAAGGTTTCAGTCGAACCAAACCAAAATATGACAAATAATAAATAAAGCATTTTGTATTAAATGTTCGTTTAGTTTGATGAATCTCCATTTTTCTGAAAATAATTTGCCGAATATTTTTAGAATGTGATGCCGAAGTTAAAGGATGATGAATTTGAATGAAATCTATAATTTCTGAATAAAAGATATTGCCAAAATACGATATCTTTTAAAAGTTTACTGAAAATAATTTTAGAGAATTTAAGCAATCATTATCTGATGAACAAGCTTTTGAAACATCAAAATGGTTTCTTTTAGAAGAATTAAAAATGTATAGATTTATAAAGTGTAATATTTATGACTACTCTCCTTGCATTGTCATTTAAATGTTTCGTGTCTTAAAGTGATTTCTAACTTAAGAAAATCAATACAAGGGCAACAAAAATACAGAATGCAAATAATATTTGTAAAACAGATTGTGTGAACAATTAACACTCTGAATAAGTGTTCAATTAAGAAATTGATTTATATGACACAGAAATTATACATTCAATTTTTTTAAGTTTTATCGATTAAATAATTGAGATTTCTGGAAATTGATGCAAACATAAGTTTTGACATCGACTTTTGGATCAATAGAGCACTTTAATATCGCTGGGAAACAAATATTTTGTTACATTTATATAAGTATATGATCTTATCTAAATGGGGTATGAGTATTGCGAATCTAAAATGGTTTTGCTCCGAAAGCAACATATATATATATATATATATATATATTAAAATGATGTATTTAGTTTAGTTTAGTTTTTTTTGTCTCAAAGCACAAGTTTCTACGGAACGAATAGGTTCATATACAAACATATACACTTAAGACGGAAAACATATGACCTTAATCTATCACTTCAGAAGCTGAAATGTATTATCATCTTCTTCCTCCCACTCCATATGTAGTAGAGAAGTGAGGACTCATAGTATTAATTCGAATGAATTTCAAAAAATTTTGGTGCAGAATATATTATTTAATTGCATAAAGACTATAGGTTGTAAAGGGAATTTCGAATGCAGATTTGAAATCAGCGACGGGAAAATATTCAAGATTCGACAAAAACCTCGCGTAACAAGAAGCACAAATAAAAATTTATTCGTCCATGTATTAGTAGGTTATGAATTTTTAATTCGAAGGAGTTTAATCAAATTAAATATCTTCACCCCATCTTTTCGCATGTTTTGAGCTAGATCTTTTGATTTTTGGTGTGAAATGGATCAGGACATTTATGGCAATGAAGCACTTTTATGCCAGCGCCTAACTGAGAAGATCAGGTCAATTTGGAATATGCTAGAACAAGTAATGAAATGCTAAATTTCTACTTAATTTTTAATATACCAGTAAAAGCTTACCTAATGTTTTTTTGTATTTTATTACATTACCCATGCAGCAGAGATAAGTATTAATTACATGAAAATAACGTTTAAATGCCACAAGGTTAAGAGCAAAAAAACTTCCTTCCAAACGTTTTATTTTAGTTTCAAGTGGTAACCTCGAATCCGTTAAAAAAAAAAAAAAGTTAAAATTTGGGTTGTTTTTAACATAAAAATGACAATTTTTTGCCCTTATTTTGACTATGGCGAATTTCGTAACCAATTTTTCCCGTTATTTTAACCAAACAGGTTTCTTTTTTAACGTATTTTTTACATTATTTTAACCAAACTATTTACGATTATTTTCGGTTACATAAATATCGTTTTTTTACCGTGAATATTTACGTGTTTTTAACGCTTATTTTTATTACAGCGAATTTCGTATCAGACTTTTAACGTAAATTTTACGTTATTTTAACCAAAATATTAACGTTTATTTTCGGTTATATATATTTCGTTTTTTTACCCGGAATATTCTCGTACTTTTCACGCTTATTTTTATTATAGGGAATTTCGTAACCGACTCTTGACGTAAATTACTATTTACGTTAATTTTCTGTTATATAAATTTCGTTTTCTTTACAATTAATATTTACGCATTTTTACAGCTTATTTATATTATAGGGAATATTGTAACCGATTCTTAAAGTAAATTTAGCGCTATTTCACCCAAATCTATAACGTTTATAACTATTTCATTACTAAGAATCTTATAAGAGCCTATGTATTTTTCCGTCATAAACCACATTATATATATTTCACTTACTGTCGCTAACACCAACCGTACCTAATGCTTTCAGTTTCTACATTTCGATAAATTTTATATCCAAGAAATATCAAAGAATTAAAGTCTTTTTTTTCTCTCTTCGTCATTGCACAGTTAACTAGCAAAAGTTGATTTCTTTACATTACAAGATTCTTTATTTTCATTGCATCAATTCAAATTTTTTGAAGTGGAATAATTTAATATTCCTCATTCACAATTAAAAATATTCAACTAATAGAAAGCATATTCTCTTTGATAGAGTTCTTCACTTTTACTCGATTTAGTCAACTTTTTTAATGGAATTAGTACTCGATTCGGTAGAAAAGAATATACCACAATTCATCCATGTTCAGCTTTCAGATAATATAATAGTTTTTTCTTTGAAAATTTCACTTTTGTGAAGGAGAGGGTAAGATTTACTTGATACTAATGTTCTAAAATATAAACTAATAAGTAGACCTACCATTAGAATTGGATTATCTTAGTTTCAAAAAAGAGTTTTAGAATTAGCAAATGAAGTGAACACTCAGTTATTTTTTTAATACAGAAAATTATTTTTTATACAGATTAATTTTTTTCTTCTAATGGCAGGCACTGAATTTGCATCTTTGCCTATACTATGCCAGAATTGTTGCTCATTTCGCGTTACCCAGTGGGCACCTGTGAACCAAAGTCACGGAGGCGAACAACATTGCCCACGCCACATTGCCACAAACCAGTTTATAGGGTTGGCCACATTCACACATCATACACACGCACAACAGAGGACAGCACAAAGAGAGAGAGAAACATACATGCCCAGAGCTGGATTCGAACCCGCAGCCTATGGCTTCGCAGTCAGGCACGCTAACCGCTCGGCCACCAGGCCGGCACAGATTAAAATTAATACAGATACAGATAAATACAGATTTATTATTTTTTAATACAAAAACAAATCTTAAATTAGAGCATAGCTGCCAACATACACTGGAAAAAATCCAGTTAATTAGTTGAAATATAAATTTTGTTAATTGTTGCATAATATACTAAATATTTGACACATAGCATCATCAAAAGAGAAAAACTGCAATATTTTCCAGTCAAAATTGGCACTAATATGCTTGTAATGCTGCGGATTATGTTATTTACTCATAATTTTGAATAGTAAGACTGATGTTTAAAAAATAAATTTAGATTTGATTTTTTAATTAATTTAAAAAGGGAGTTCCAAATAAAAATAAACTGAGCATTTTAGAACAAAAAAAAAATTAAAATCCAGGAGAATTTTTTATTAAACCAGTAGACTTTGACAAAAAAGCAAAATCAAATACTGTTAGCAGCTATGTTCAATTTACTCCATTAATAACAAAAAGAAAACAAATTGTATCATATATTAAAAATTTTTATTGAGTAATTTTTAGTCTGCATTTCACTGACTTCAGCCAGATTTTAATCACCTCCTCCATCCTGCTGATGGCGTTGGCCTGCTCCTTCGAACCATAATGCAGAGCAGCAACTGGAAGCAAAATATATTACTTCCAGTTGTAAATAAAATATAGCAAATATAGTAAAATAAAATCAACCATTACATTTAATATGAATTTGATTGGAATAATACACTGTAATTAATAATATAAAAAATTTATTTTTTTATAATTTTTAAGGAGATCTTTTAATAATTTTTACTTAAATTAGGCCATTAAAATATTGCATTATTAAAATTTGACTAATGTGTATCCGACCGCCAATTCACAATCACAACATTATAATAGGTCATTTGGTAGGAATACCTTGTCTGAAACCTACATTCCTCTCCTATATACAAACATATGGGAATATCTACTTTTTATAACATTTTTTAAATTTAAATTATTTAAAATATATTTTAAAATTTAAATAATGCTTCAGCACTATTTTTGATGCAGTTTCAAAATCAATATAGTTTCGCAGCATTAAAATTTTAATTAGTTTTTGCTATACACCACCTGTAGCATATTTTGACAGCCAATAGATCGTTTCATGAATTAATATAATTAAAAAAAAAAAAAAGAAAAACAGTATTCTTAATATCTGATTCAGAATAGAACGAAGTCTCTACCAATAGATTTATCACAACTAGAGACATTGATCGTGTTGCTCTTTTTTTTATTATTAAATGATTTTCACTTGTGTTAAAAATGGGTAAGTAAAATCTTAATATTGCTTCAGCAATAACAAAATTATATAATGTTTTATCATTCTTTGTCGTAATTAATATACAGTTCGTGGCATTCAAATTTTTTGTAGTTAGAGAACATATTTAAGGTTTTGTACTTGTATCATTAAAACTGCTATATAACATGCACACACTCATATACATACCCCATAACATTTGAGAATATATCTATTTTTTATTATTAAAAGATTTTCACTTGTGTTAAAAATGGGTAAGTAAAATCTTAATATTGCTTCAGCAATAACAAAATTATATAATGTTTTATCATTCTTTGTCGTAATTAATATACAGTTTGATGCATTTAAATTTTTTGTAGTTGGAGAACAAATCTAAGGTTTTGTACTTGTACCATTAAAACTGCTATATACACATGCACACACTCATATATTTACCCCATAACATTTGAGAATATATCTTGAGGATAAATATTATTTTTAAGTGGCAGAGAACTGGAACAAGACGATTTAAAACAATTAGAATTTATACAAAAAAGTAATATTAGAATTTAAGAGATAAATATAAGTCTCCATAAATTGAGGTGGTTCATCAAAATCTGTCTAGATTAAATGAATTATCAAAAGTCCAACTTTTACAGACCAAATTAAAAACAAGACTCTATCCTCCCAAAGACCACTTTTAGAGCTATAATATTGAGTTAACACACAATATAAGTGCAACTTACTAACAACAACATCTTTAACCCCGAGGGTGGAAAAGGTCATCTTGTCACCTCGTCCAGCCTAATTGAAAGATGGGGCAACATCTTTTGAAAAGATGTGCCCCATTTTGTTCCATGTGGCTTTTTCGATGTTCTTCCTTCCTATAAGGGCCAAATAATTTACCTGAAAAAAATTGGACAAAAATATTGTTACAAAATATTATTGCAATATTTAAATAAACTATTGTTCGTCTATAGAAAGAATTCCTCTTGCCACAAAGTCTAAGGCCAACTGCTGATATGAAAGAAATAGTAAAATCTCATAACAGTCAATGCTACAGACGGAGAGTGAGGTGAGTTCTTTCTATCGATAAAACTATAAAATATACAAAGCAAAATTTAAGCACTAGTAAGCACACAAAAAGCTTGCTGTAAACAATTAGATTAGCTTTTGGAAATTTCACCACGCACCCCTTTACAAATTCAAGATTTCAATTCAGAAAAATTTCAAAAGGGTATAAAATCGTCCCATATCTTTCACCCAGTAGGTTAAAAAATATTGTTTCCTTTTAATGTTTCAGTAAAAATTTAGTTGTTCCCTTTCACCATAAATCTGAAATGAAAAAATTATCAGCAAAAATCATCAGTTGAAGCCTTTGCTACCATGATGTTAATTTTCAGCTTTATTAAAATCAACGAGTATTAATAAAAAAAAAACATTGATTTGAAACAAATTATTTTTGCTCAAGAATTTATTTAAGAAACCATTACATTGTAAAATGTTTAAAGTTTAATATAAACAATATTGTTACGGTATTAAATAAATGTTTATTTATTAATAATATGAGATGTCCTTTCCAGTTTTATGCCTTTGGCCCTTCTCCCTTCCCTCTCCTCCTCTTTGCAATTGCATAGAAATGTATTACGATTTTTTTTTCCTTTTCTTAAAATTTTAAATTAATAACTATATTTTTTAAAATTTCCATGATGCTTTCTTTTAGAACTATGTTTAATGTAGTTTTCATTTCCATATAGTTTCCCAACTTGAAAGATTTTAATCTATATGAAAATCAAGACAGAAACTAACGTATTCTTCCTTTTTCAATGACTCTCCCCCACGCTAATGGTGAAAGCATGTAAATTGTTGCCATAGGTAGAGAGCATATATGGCAGTACTTTTACTTTCGTTATTTGTACTGCCGTTACAAGTAAAAAGTACGTACTTTTACTTGTACTTCGTTACTGTTTAAATTTAGTACTTTTACTTGTACTTTCGTTACTTTTTTTGCGGAAAAGTACAAGTATTTGTAACGCAAATGTCGAATGAAATCGCTACTTTTTTCTAAAACTCGGTAAGCGTTCAGAAAAAAAAAAGTTTGCTGCTGGTCTGGTACCTTGCATCAAATTTAATTGGTTGGAAGAAAAATCTAGGGAGGAGGCTACAAAAAAATTGGAAAGAATTGTCCAAGCTGAACACCCTGCTATCACTAATAACGTAACAGAAAAGAAACCGGGGATTTTAAATTTTCTAAAGCTGAAAACATCATACCAATACCAATCACCAGAGACAGAAGAATTTATGGCATGCATGAGCTCAAATGTCGAAACGGAAAGCATATCAATTTTAAATCGATATCCAATCGTAAAAAAATTATATGTGAAATATAATACTGCAGTACCTTCTAGTGCTCCAGTGGAGCGCTTATTCAGTACGTTCTGAGCACGTTCTGAGTAATTCGGCGTTCTGGGTAAGCACGTTCAGAGAAATTCTCGCAGCAGACTCAGTGACACCACTTTCGAAATGCAATTATTTTGCAAAATGAATAAAAATATTAATAAGCAAGTTATTTTCATTCATTTTCGAGTTTTATGCATTTATTTAATACATTTTAAATAAACAATGTTGGATTTTGTTGTTACGTTTTTCAATTTTCTTTTTGAACTCACTAACGTTCGTCCATTTCGTCTTTATAAATTTTTTACTAAATACATTTTTACCTAGAACATTTTTTACTAAAATTATGTTTATGCCCGACCTTGTCAAACAACGTCCAGTCAAGTCTCTAAGAACTTCAGAACTATTTGTGCTATTGAAAACTATTATAATTACTATGTTAACTCTTGAAAACTCGAAGGTATTAATTTAGCCGCTGATACTAAAATTCGTTTACAAATTTTAATTTTTCCGTTCGGCAGAAATTTTTGGAAAATGATTTTCTCGCATGACTTCAGCATTAGCCATTGTTACAAATAAAACTGTAGACTGTACTCAACTTATACTGCACATTCAATTATTTTTTACTAGCTCAAAGATCACAAAGCTATCTGAAACCCCGCGTTTAATTTGTTTACGTTGTGCTTTTAAAACGCGTTTCTATAGAGTAAAACAATTTTAAATTAATGGTAATTTAAATAAATGAAAATAATAATTTAAAAATTAAAATCAATAGATAAAATTTCTTTTCGTGCAAATCCATAAAAGGTTTGATATTAAAATTATATTTGATTTTAAAATTATATTATACGATTACATTATAAAATTATATTATAATATTCTTGCGAATTTAAAAATAAATTAATATCCATAACTTTCAAAATTAAAAATAATTAAATAAATAACAACAATTTTGCAAAAACATTAAAGAACATACGAATATTATTCAATAAAATTTTAGGTTACTTTGAATTTTCGATTTCCTAGAAATGTACTTTTAAATCGTTATTTTTTGGTTTAGTACTTGTACTTTTACTTGTACTTTTTACTCGTTACTTTTTAAAACAAGAACTTTTTACTTTTTACTCGTTACTTTTTTTAAAAAATACTTGTACTTTTACTCGTTACTTTTTAAAAGTAACGCTGCCATATATGGTAGAGAGTTCCGTTGAGTTCCATTTTGATCATCAATAAAAAAAAAATGGAGAGAATAGTTTTTTATCGTTTATATATTGCGCATCACAGCGAGATATTGATGTGAGAAAATTCTTTGCTCTCCGTTTTCATATTTTTACATTTCATTTCGATATTTATGGATTGTTGATCGTGTAAAGCTAAGAACAGATATCTGTAGGGTTTAACATTCGTCGAAAGACTTCCGGTTACTACTTCCGATTGATTTTTACACCTAACTATGAAAAAGGGTGACATCAAATATTATTATACTTGTAGTGTTTACAATATAACACGCTTTTTAAATTTCAACGAAACATACGAATTTGGTAGATTCCGCAAGCATGCTATGGTCTGCCAGATGCAGCTCGAAAATAACTAAGTGTGATATTTAACACAAATATAGCCAAATAAAGGATAACACTCAAAACATGGCAAACCTTACACTTTATTTATGTTGTGATATCCATTTTCTTACATTTGTTTTAGGTTCACAACCAGTTAAAATTTAAGAATTATAGGAAACTTTAAGAATGGTAAAATTATGCGCAAATTTAAACATAAACACAACGCTTCGTAAGCTTAGCATAAGCGGAGGTGCACACCGGAAGCTTTTGAAATTTCATTCCGGTAAAAGGAATCTTCTTATTGCTTAAATTCAGTAAACCATCAATGCTACTTGAATTTTAATTACGGCCCCATCTATAAATAAAATTTTGGTGATTTGAGAAACCTACATAATTTAGGCCATTTGTTTCTAGCGTCTGTTTTAACCTTTTCGCGTCGACTGTCACAAATACCTGCCTGCATAAAACCGTATCAACCGGGGTAAAAATATAAAACTGGTAGTCAAAGTAATTCTTTAGCAATTTATTTGTGGGCTGAGTTATAATTGTTTGATTTATTTAATTCACCATTACTTTGTTCAAAATAAAACTATTTACTTATACTTTGATGTAACATTGATTATATACATGATTAAACTAACAATAATTAAAGTAAAAGCAAAGTAAGTCTGTCAGATTAGCAAAGACTACATTTAAGTTACCGTTTTTTATTTAATTACAACTGGATTCTGATTCTGTACGAATGCTTTTCTGAATCACCCGTTCCCAAGGGTTAAAAGAATCGTTTCTGCACTCTTTCGTAAGTAATCGTCATAGACTGCTTCTATAATCCACTACATCGTTTGAGAACATAATAATGTGCAGAAAATCATAATTATTTAATTATTTTAATCTAATTGGAAAAATTATAATACCAGAATTGGAGAATTCTATAGAAAGTTTGGTAATTTTTAAGATTTATAAAATATCACCATTAAAGTTTTTTTATGAATAAAATATCTTAAATCACTTAAAAATTAAATCTCTTCTTCGTTCTTAAGGGATTTGAGTTCTGTGAACTTGATCTCTTGTTAAAAGGTTCGAGCTTCGAGAAACACAATGGGATAGTTGCAACTGACGCAGCGTGGATATCTAGATTCTGATTGGTTGAGAAACGTGGCATTTGTTTCCTTTAGCAACTGTTCTTTCCAATCTATTTCGAGTAAGCCAACCCCGACTAGTATCAGTTCTCTTAAGTGACACATTTTACATTCCTTCACAAAGATTTCAATTCTTTCACTATATGTTTCTTACTTAACACAAAGACAGGAGCGAAGTCATGTTGAACATAAAGAAACTAATTATGCATCGAAGTTGCCAGATACACAAACAAAAATATATCACGGTAAGAATAAAATACATTTACAAATAATAAATCTAAGTTAAATAAAAAAAGCAGACAAGAAATAATAATATTTTAACAAATTCCATGTGTGATACGGGGCTGTATTTAAATTATATCATTTTAACTAACATTATAGCTCACGCGGAGAAACTTGGGTCAACTTTAACGCTCCATTTTGCTTATAAACGATCATCTGGCACTGACGTCATAGGTCATGTGAGTGGGTATCATGACCTTCTTTTTCTTTTTGAAGTACAAGTACACATTAAAGGATTAAATTAAAATAAAAACTTCTCTACCTAATTTAGAGCTCGCATAAGAATAACTTAAAATAATTTTATTTCAAATGCTACTACGAAATTGTTGAATATTAGTCAGATTTTGAAACTTAGAAACAAAGTAACCGAACTGAATGTAAATATATACCTATTAGATATTTCATATGTGTAAGTAGAATTAAATTTCATTTTTCGTTCAAGCTCTTTATTTGTTATCATAAATTATTTGTTAGTAAATAACCTGTTTTTTTTTTTAATTTTTAGAAAAAAAAACATTTCTGTTTTAAAGCAATGTGGTAGTGGAGTATTTAATTATAAAAACATGTTAGGTAATTTGGGAGATCGTTTCATGCAATAGAAAAACTAAAAAAAGATTAGATCCTCAGAAATTAAATTTAAAAAAAAGGGTTTCATTCCCTGGTCTGGGGGCCGTAAAAATTCGCAGATGCTGTAATAAATGCCAGTGCAAGTAATAGCTGCAAGTAAACTTTTTATCAGTTAATTAGCACAGGGGAATACAGTTGAAAAAATTTCTTGATTAGACAATACTTTGGGATGACGCTTGGATTATCGCAAAGTTAGTCACTAAGTTGAGCAATGTCGTTTTATTTATAGTGTTAAGATTTCATTTTGCTAAGTGTTTCGAGATGAGTTTTTGTTCATAAAACCTGTCTTGAATTTATTATATTATCATATCTGCCAATTTTTACGAACGATATTTTCCAGTGGTATTGAATTTTATGGTTTGATATTTTAATTAGAGTTTGAAATTATCTATTTGAATTTATTGTATTCTAAAAACAAAACAAATTCCGTAAAAAATTATACAAAAAAACCTCGATTTTAAACCTTTCGCGTGTAATAAACCTGATGAAATGTTACAAAAACTCTGTATAACTTAATTACTTTTGCTCTGCTTTTCTACTACTAATGTGAAAATTTTTTACTAAGAATCGTAGAAGTTGGCAGCTAATATCATTATAAAATTATCAATTATTATATTTTTTTTGGAGAAAATTCAGATGAGATCCTATATTCTAATCCTATACTATACAATTGTTGAAATGCTTGAACAATAAGCATAATCCGCTGATTGATAAAAACAGGCAATATCTGAATGATGTAATGTTTCAATAGCTAAGAACAGATTTTATATTTTTCAGACTCTTATCACTATTCTAACACTTGCTTTGTAAATTCTTATGGACCATGAGTTTCTTTGACGTTTTACTGATTTTAAAGTTTCTGAACAAGAATTATAATCCATTAATCCACAGAAGCAAACAAATTCCACATGAAACGCAAAACTTTTGCAGAACTGACAGCGATATTTATTACATCCATATATGTATTTCAGCTCTAGTTTCCTCATTAATAACTGGTAAATTTTTTTATGTTTTTTCATAAATTAATTAACTAATTTAGAGTTGCATGATTATATAGAAATAAATAAAAAGTATCCTTTACTGAAAAATAGACAATTTATTTCTAACCATTTTTTTTTCTGTTTAGCACGATGTGGCGAAACAAAAATGCTAATAAAATAGAATCTAAGGTTTCTGAAGACAGTTTATAAATGGTTAAATTTAGAATGCACTATGGATGGTTGATTGAATGTAAACAATAACAAGCTTTCTGAAACCGGAAGAAATTTAGAAAACTTCCGGTGTATCCTTCCGCTTATGGTATTCTTACGAGGTGGAGTGTGAACAGGCTTAATATTTTAGGAAGTTTTATTATTGTAATTTGTGTTTAAATGGATTTATAAAATTTAACCATTCATAAACGTTCCCTGCAATTTAGGCTTTGCGGCCTTTAAAAGTCTTCCACCATAAAAAACATCTTGCAAAAAGCGTAGTATTTGGCAGGCTAATAAAAATAAATTAGTCAGGCAAGATAAAAAAGTAGAATTTATAATAATTCATTAATTTTAATATTTTTTTAATTATAAAAATAATGATTAAATATACAAAGATTAATTATAATTTCCCAGAATTTAAAATCGCAATTTCGTATGCTTTTTAAATCATACCAATAATTGAAAATAAAATTTTTACTTTAAAAATTTGGAATAATATTTAAAAGATCATAGATATAAAAATAGTTTTAATATTAATTTTAGGCAAGTGCAAATAAGTAAAAAAGAAAACCGTAGAAAACCGTGGTACGGACTGATTATAAAAATTAAAAAAGCACTTTAAACATCAAAGAAACATTTTAATCAGTATGATTTTTTTTCCTGTAATAGCTACTATTGTAAGCTACAATAAAGAGCAAAAATAAAACTGCAATATTTTAAAAACTTTTTAAAAAATAAATTTTTACGAAAAAAACACAGCAATACACTCCAATAAAGTCTGCGTACACTTAAGAAAAAAATGAAAAATGCAAGTTTTTAGCGTTATTTTAATATTTAGTTGCGTACCCTTTATTTTTTAAAACAGCTTGCAGACGTCTAGGCATTGACTGGACTAGTTTCTGTGTATCATCTGACGTAAATTTCGCCCATTCTTCCTGCAATTTGCATATTAACTCATTTCGGGAAGTAATATTGTGTTTCCGAATTCGTTTGTCCAATTTTGCCCACAAATGTTCAATCGGGTTAAGGTCTGATGACTGTGGAGGAGTTCGTAATTGTCGCGGAGTCTGATAGAGAAGATATCCCTTCACAATTTTAGCAGTATGTTTAGGGTCGTTGTCTGATTGGAAAATAAAGGTAATAGAAAGGTTTAAATTTCGAGCACTTTCTGGTAGATTTTTCTTTAAAATATCCAAATAAACATACCTGTCCATGACTTTATCAATAATATGCAAATTTCCAACTCCATTCGAAGACGTACATCCCCATACCATCACTCCACCAGCTCCATGTTCAACAGTTGGATTTAAATTTCTCAGATTCGATTCTGTTCCCGGTTTTCTCCATACAATAGCATACCTGCCAACTCTTCCGGATTTTCCGGAAGATTTTGCTTTCATATTTAAAGTGGTAGTAAATATATACTATTTTTTCTTTTATGAACTTAATTTTTAAATGATTTTGATCACCACTATTCTTACAAAAACTAAGCACATATATTAATATGCGTTACTAACAAGGTTATCAACTTAAGTTTGCTCATATACAACGTATTTGCTTGCTTAAAATTGATGTTTTAATTTCATTTTAATACCACTAGGAAAAATGATAATGGAAGGGATTAAAAGTTGGCAGGTATGCAATAGGGTGGCCATTGATTTTAAATATTGCAAATTTACTTTCATCTGATCGAATTACACTGTTCCAATAATCTGCCGAGGAGTTCAAATAAGTTTTTGCTAAAGCAATTCTTTTCATTCGATTCGTCTTAGAAATGTATGGCTTAGACCTAGATTTGCGTCCATGATAATTTGCCTTTCGCAGTACTTTTCTTACAGTTTCAGGGGAAATTTCCTTATTGCTTGTTAAAAAAATATCTTTTGTTATACTTACAGCAGAAAGTTTAGGATTTGGTTTAATTAGCAAAAGAATTTTTCTTCCTTCTCTCTGAGTAAGCTTCTTAGGTCTTCCACATCTTGGTTTTACAGCAAGATTTCCAGTATCAAGGTAGTNCTTTCGCGCCGACTGTCACAAATACGTGCCAGCATAAAACCGTATCAACCGGGGTAAAAAGATAAAACTGGTAGTCAAAGTAATTCTTTAGCAATTGATTTGTGGGCGGAGTTATAATTTTTTGATTTATTTTATTCACCATTATTTTGTTCAAAATAAAACTATTTACTTATACTTTGATGTAACATTGATTATATACATGCTTAAACTAACAATAATAAAAGTAAAAGCAAAGTAAGTCTGTCAGATTAGCAACGACTACATTTAAATTACCGTTTTTTATTTAATTACAACTTGATTCTGATTTTGTACGAATGCTTTTCTGAATCACCCGTCCCCAAGGGTTAAAAGAATCGTTTCTGCACTCTTTCGTAAGTAATCGTCATAGACTGCTTCTATAATCCACTACATCGTTCGAGAACATAATAATGTGCAGAAGTTCATAATTATTTAATTATTTTAATCTAATTGGAAAAATTCTAATACCAGAATTGGAGAATTCTATAGAAAGTTTGATAATTTTTTAAGACTTATAAAATATCACCATTAAATTTTTTTTTATGAATAAAATATCTTGATCGCTTAAAAATTAAATCTCTTCTTCGTTCCTAAGGGATTTGAGTTGTGTGAACTTGATCTCTTGTTAAAAGGTTCGAGCTTCGAGAAACCCAATGGGATAATTGCAACTGACGGTGTGTGGATATCTAGATTCTGATTGGTTGAAGAAACGTGCTTCCGTTAGCAACTGTTCTTTCCAATCTATTTCGAGTAAGTCAAGCCCGACTAGTATCAGTTCTCTTAAGTGACACATTTTACATTCCTTCCCAAAGATTTCAATTCTTTCAGTATATGTTTCTTACTTAACACAAAGACAGGAGCGAAGTCATGTTGAACATAAAGAAACTAATTATGCATCGAAGTTGCCAAATACACAAACAAGAATATATCACGGTAAGAATAAAATACATATACAAATAATAAATCTAAGTTAAATAAAAGACATAGGCAAGAAATAATTACATTTTAACAAATTCCATGTGTGATACGGGGCTGTATTTAAATTATTTAATTTTAACTAACATTATAGCTCACGCGGAAAAACTTAGGTCAACTTTAATGGTCCATTTTGATTATAAACGATCACCTGGCACTGACGCCATAGGTCACGTGTGTGGGTATCATGACCTTCTTCTTCTTTTTGAAGTACAAGTACACATTAAAGGATTAAATTAAAATAAAAACCTCTCTACCTAATTCAGAGCTCGCATAAGAATAAATTTTAATAATTTTATTTTAAATGCTATGTATCACAACGAAATTGTTGATTATTAGTCAGATTTTAAAACTTAGAAACAAAGTAACCGAACTGAATGTAAATATATACCTCTTAGATATTTCATAAGTGTAAGTAGAATTAAATTTTTCTTTCGTTCAAGCTCTTTATTTGTAATCAAATTATTTGTTAGTAAATAACCAGTTTTGGTTTGAATTTCAAAAAAACATTTCTGTTTTAAAGCAATGTGGTAGTGGAGTATTTAATTCTAACAACATGTTAGGTAATTTGGGAGATCGTTTCCTGCAATCGAAAAACTAAAAAAAAGATTTAACACGGAATCCCTTCAGAAATTAAATTTTAAAAAAAGGGTTTCTGTTCTGGGAACCTTAAAAATTTGCGGAAGCTGTAATAAATGTCAGTGCAAGTAATAGCTGCAAGTAAACTTTTTATCAGTTAATTAGCACTGGGGAATACAGTTGAAAAAATTCCTTGATTAGACAATACTTTAGGATGACGCTTGCATTACCGCAAAGTTAGTCACTAGGTTGAGCAATGTCGTTTTATTTATAGTGTTAAGATTTCATTTTGCTTAGTGTTTCGAGATGAGTTTTTGTTCATTAACTGTTTTGACTTTATTACATTATCATATCTGCCTATTTTTACGAACGATATTTTCCAGTGGTATTAAATTTTATGCTTTGATATTTTACTTAGAGTTTGAAATTTTCGATTTGAATTTATTGTAATAAAAACAGTGAAGAAAAAAAACGTAATAAATTATACAAAAAAACCTCGATTTTAAACCTTCCGCTTGTAATGAACCTGATGAAATGTTACAAAAACTCGGTATAACTTAATTACTTTTGCTCTGCTTTTCTACTACTAATGTGAAATTTTTTTAGTAAGAATCGTAAAAGTTGTCAGATAATATCATGATTGATAATAAAGTTATCAATCATATTTTTTTCGAAGGAAATTCAGATGAGAAAATCCTATACTTTACAATTGTTGAAATGCTTGAACAGTTAGCTTGATAAAAACAGGCAATATCTGAATGAAAGATGTAATGTTTCAACAGCTAAGAACAGATTTTATATTTTTCAGACTCTTATCACTATTCTAACGCTTGCTTTGTAAATTCTTATGCACCATGAGTTTCTTTGACGTTTTACTGATTTTAAAGTTTCTGAACAAGAATTATAATCCATTAATCCACGGAAGCAAACAAATTCCACATGAAACGCAAAACTTTTGCAGAACTGACAGCGATATTTATTACATCCAGATATGTATTTCATCTCTAGTTTCCTCATTAATAACTGGTAATTTTTTTATGTTTTTCCATAAATTAATCAACTAATTTAGTGTTGCACAATTTTATAAAAAGTATCTTTTACTGAAAAATAGACAATTTATTTCTAACCATTTTTTTTTCTGTGGAGCACGATGTGGCGAAAAAGAATACTAAAAAAATAGAATCTAAAGTTTCTGAAGACAGTTTATAAATGGTTAAATTTAGAATACACTATGGATGGTTGATTGAATGTAAACAATAACAAGCTTTCTGAAACCAGAAGAAATTTAGAAAACTTCCGGTGTATCACTTCGCTTATGATATTCTTACGAGGTGGAGTGTGAAGAGGCTTCATATTTTAGGAAGTTTTATTATTGTAATTTGTGTTTAAATGTACTTATAAAATTTAACCATTCATAAACGTTCCCTGCAATTTAGGCTTTGCGGTCTTTAAAAGTCTTCAACCATAAAAAACATTTTGCAAAAAGCTTAGTATTTGGCAGGCTAATGAAAATAAATTTGTCAGGCATGATAAAAAAGTAGAATTTATAATAATTCATTAATTTTAATATTTTTTGAATTATAAAAATAATTATTAAATATGCACAGATTAATTAGAATTTCCCATAATTCAGAATTGCAAATTCGGATGCTTCTATAATCATACTATTAATTGAAAATAAAATTTTTAATTTAAAAATGTTTAATAATATTTCAAAGATCATAGAATTAAAATAGTTTTAATATTCATTTTAGGCAAGTATAAATAAGTTAGAAAAGAAAACCTTGGCTGAAAAAACTAAGAAACAAATCGAGAAAATAAATAACTAGTTACAGAAACTAATTTTAAATCAACTTTAATTTTAATATTTTTATTTATTACTAAAAAATTTGAAATTAATGAAACTAAAACACTGGCAAATAAACAGGGTAGATTAATAACCGAAAAATGGAATTCTAAAAGAGATATCTATATGTTAGAAAATCACACAGCATTTCATGCAAATAATTTAGGTAATCGTATGCCAACATGTAGCATATCATCATTTCTTTCACCTGAATAATTATTATCATCGCTGTTCGTAATATATTGCTCAGATTCACTACTGGTATTATTTATTTCTCTATTTTCTTCACTCAAATCGCTATTAATCTCAAATCTAAATTTTTTCTTCCCTTCTTTTTCTTCATCGGAGAATTCTATCTGTCTATCTATCTATCTATCTATCTATATATATATATATATATATATCTATATATATAAAAATCTCTTGTCACAGTTTTAGTGGTTAAACTCCTCCTAAACGGCTGGATCGATTTTGATGAAATTTTATATGTATATTCAGTAGGTATGAGAATAGGTTTATAACTAATTTTTTTTTCATTTTTTGGACAGATTTAACGTATATTTTAAATATATCTTTATTTAAACGATTCCAAACTAGACATAGAAACATAATTAATCAAAAGTAATATTCACGCACGTTGCAACAATTCACTTTAAACTCTAATACTTATGCTCGCCCTTAAAAGAAGAGCATCAAATATATTTGCAAGTATGTGAATAAAGGCAGTGATATGGCAGTATTTCGAGTTGAAAATACCAATGTGACCGCTTTTCCAGTGAATAACAACGACGAAATAACGCTCTACCAAATTGGCCGGTACATCAGCTCCAATGAAGCTGTTTGTCGCAACTTTGGATTCCCTATTCATGATCCTACCGTTAGTCATTTAGCCGTCCATCTTGAAAACGGTCAGCGCGTATATTTCACGAACGAGACAGCGATTGACAGAGCTATAAATCCACCAAGAACTACACTCACCGAATTTTTTTGAATTGTGTAATCGTGCGGATGCGTTTGATGCCTTTGCACAGACATTACTCTGTTCAGAAGTACCACACTATTTCACATGGGCTCAAACAAAAAGAAATGGACTTCCCGCAAGCAAGGCACACCGATGAAGGCCGTTGTCCCGGTTTATTCAAATCAAACGCCTTGGGGAGAGCATTTACAGTCAATCCAAGGCAGACTTAGTGCTTTTATCTTCGAATGTTGTTGGTTAATGTCACCGGCTCATTGTCATTTCAAGATATACGTAAAGTCGATGGACATCAGCATCCAACGTATAAAGATGCATG
>NC_092212.1:6164820-6170558 GCF_043381705.1 Parasteatoda tepidariorum | reverse complement strand
TATATATATATTTGTCACGAAAACCGATATAAAAATAATAGATTTGAAATTATACAAATTTAAATAATACACGTCAATTATTAAAAAAAATAACAGAGAAATGCTTTTTTTCGAAATTTCCCCCATGGCGACTTGCGTTTTGTTAATTGTACGAACCAGCAACAACATAGCACAAAACTTCATTGAAAAATTTAAATTGTCACGTGACTTCCAGTTGGCCCATTCCATGATGCGTGGAAGGGTTGAAAGAGAAGTTGAGATGACCTTTTGACAAGCTGCGATTTGCAACAAAAAAAAAACCGAACCGAATATGTCGTAAAATTTGTGCAGTCGCGTTCTGAAAGGTTGAGTATGTATACATAAAATTTTGCAAGCACACAAAATGTAATATAAAATCGTCCGTGCAATGTATTTGATGTTCTACAAATGCTTCTAATGAAGTATTTTCTATTTATTTTTTTAAATTCTTATAAGTGTGTGTTGAAATTCAAAAAAAAATATATATGCTTGTCACCAATTTCAATTTTAGTTGATATTGCAATTTTAGTTTGAAATAAGGTAGTTTCTAGTGTGAAAGTACATTGTTCACAGCCATTTCTTTTTTCTTTTTAGCATTCCTCATGCATAAAATGATGCTACGGTCGAAACAAACAAAGAAGGTACCGTAATAAGTTTATTTTAAACAATTTACATATAAGAAAAATTGAAATGTTGAGATTTCTGTGTCAAGTTTGACGTTAAGGTTGCTTGAGATAATTATGTGGAGTTAGTTTTCTATGCTAAAATAATGTATTGCATTGTCTCATGTACAATGCGCAAAAAAAAAAAAGGATTACTCTGAATAAATTTTGATCTTATTGGATATTCAAGTTTTAGTACTCAATCTTAATGGCTCAAAGGGGTGATTTCAAATATGCTAATTAATAAGTGCAGATGATACTTTGAGTTACGAAATCAGTCAGAAAAACATACTTTCTCTGAATAAATGAGATTATTTCTTTCGCTTGAATATTGATTATTGGTTCCCAATGTGTTCATTTTTTTCCAACTTTATTTTTGATCAGAATTCTAAAAATGTATATTAAGGATGGTTATAATGGAATATATTTGTGAAGTTGAATAGTTACAAATGATTGCTTCGTAAAATTATAGATCTGAATAATTTCAAAATGTATATCCTGCAATTGATTAAAACAGGGCTCTCTCGGTCCTTGAAAAATCTTGGTAGTGGTAGTAAAATGAGGTTAATTCTAAAAGATATTTCTTATTTTAATTTACCATTTTGTCGTTAAGCGGTTTAGAAGCTGGAATTTCCATGTCTATATACACTCATGGGCAAAAAAATTAGCGCACCTAGAAGGAGTCGTCAAAATGAAACAAAATTTTACATACTTAATGACTACTTTGGTATAAGTAAATGATTAGAAAATTAAAGAAGTAGGATAATTTGAGGCGAATGCACGATACGATACGATCGGGCATTGAGGCATACAAGTTCTGTATGATGTCTTGAGACATTTCGTTCCATATTTGTCGTAACCTTGCCTCTAGTTCATTCAAACTCGAGGGATGCCCAACTCGCAATCCCAAATAACCCCAGATATTCCCAATTGGGGACAAATCTGGGGATCGGGCAGGCCAAGGAAGGGTAGTAACAGTACGGAGAAAGTCTTGTGCCACTCTTGCCGTATGAGGCCGAGCATGGTCTTGCTGAAAAAAGGCTGGTCCTGGACATAAAAATTCCTGGACATACCACCGAGCTTTCATGGTGCCACGGAATAATACTAGGGGCCCCTGTGTCTTCTCGAACCATACGAAGGCGCCTGGCTGAAAGACAGTTGGTATCGCAGCTCCCATTACGTGTGCTGCTCATGACGCCCACCTATCGACACCTCCGTTTGGAGTTTTGTTGCGCACGAGGAAACTGAATTGCAGTGGAATGGAACCAGGTCGTCTTTAGCGACGAATCCAGATTCAATCTCAGCTGTGACAACAATCGTGTTCGTGTGTGGAGACCCGTGGTGAAAGTCTCAATCCTGCCTTTGCTGTACAGCGAGATACCGCTCCCACAGCTGGCGTGATGGCATGGGGTGCCATTGCCTACAATACACGGTCACCCCTAGCATTGTTCCGTGGCACCATGACAGCCCAGTGGTATGTCCATGAAATCCTGCAGGCACATGTGTTGCCTCTGATGCAACGGCTCCCAGGAGCCATTTTTCAACAAGACAATGCTCTGCCTCATACAGCAAGGGCGTCAAAAGACTGTCTCCGTACTGTTACTACTCTTCCTTGGCCTGCCCGATCCCCAAATTTTTCTCCAATCGAGATAATCTGGGATCATTTGGGACGGCTAATTAGGCACTCCACGAGTTTGAATAAACTGGAGGCAAGGTTGTAGCAAATATGTAACAAAATGTCTAAAGACATCATACAGAATTTGTATACATCAATGCCCGATCGTATCGTATCGTGCATTCGTGCTAGAGGGGGTCCAACGGGGTATTAACTCCTCTGTTCTTTTGCCTTTTTCTCTGAAATAAATTATCCTTTTTCGCTGATTTTCTAATCATTTACTTATATCAAAGAAGTCATTACGTATGTAAAATTTTGTTTCATTTTGATGACTCCTCCTTGGTGCGCTAATTGTTTTGTCCATGAGTGTACTTTCTTTGGTAAATAACTTTTAGTGATGGTTACACAAAAATTAATTAATTATCGAAATATGTTTAATTTATGCTGCCACTTTTTTAAATTTACGAGTCTCACAGGATCCCTGTTAAAATGAAAGCATTTATTTTTGTGCAAAAAGTTCTTGAACAAAAATGTTCAGAGAAATTCTGAATACATATGTATACTTTGGGGTCGAATAGAGTGTATATAATGACATTTGAGTAGCGAGCATTAACATTCGAGTGCCGAATTCAGAGAAACTAAGTTTTCTCATTCAGTAGTAAGAAGCTGTAAGTAAGTATTGAACCCAATAATCCTAAAATGGTATTTCTTCGGAAGCAAATGATATCCATTCCCGAGAGCACAAATTCTGGAGTATCGTACAGTGTACGATCCACATTTCCGACATTAATTTCTTTCAGAGACCTGGCTTCCATCTTTTCGTAAAAAGCCTTCCGAAGTTTTCCAATGTCAATGGGAACTTGACCAACCTTAAACAAAATGGCCATCAATGCTCCCACTGAGGTGACCATAAAGTTGGCCGTATCTATGTCATACATTAGGGTGTTACTCATGGATAAGTAACTTCCGATTGTGGAGAAAGTCATCCAGAAAAAAGTATTAAACACAAAGAATATGGGTACTGAGAATGTAGCCTGAATTTCCTCCAAATGCCTGAAAATTGCAGATCGTTTGGCAGCAAAATCCTTCTGCAAGTATCGGTCGAGCATTTCCGGAAGTGTGGCATTAATGTCTTTAGTCAATTTGTCAAGATTACGACAGATCTTGTGGCAAATGATTAAGTAAGCAAGGGCTATAAAATTGCATGCATTGTATAGAAGCGATTGCGGCCAACGTGATAAAAAAACGACTCCGTATTGCACCGCTGTATTCTTGAATACGTATCCAAATGTGAAAAAGTTTGTATCTTCAGCTCCATATGAGAAGAACATCGGAGAAATAACGTAATATGCAGGCAGGGCATTTAAGCAAGCCGTCATGAGCGTGATGTGTCTGCTTTTCAGATAAGAGTGCATCGATTTTGTCGTGAGAAGCCTCGTCAGTTGAGTGCTTTTCAAATTCATTGTCACCAAAGCAATTACGTTCGTAATGTTACTAAAACTGTAGATGATGCTTACTTTTACTTCTTTGGCTTCGATGACAACGTAAACTCCCAAAGCTATATAATTTACGAAAGCCAAAAATAGTGTGGCCCGAACTGTATATAAAACGCACACATGCCATTTTGAAGGTTTCAGTCGAACCATACCTAAATATCCAAAAATGTAATAAATGAAGCATTTTGTATTAGATGATCTTTTAGTTTGATAAATGTACATTGTTCTGAATCTAATGGGCCGAATAGTTTTAGAATATGATGCTGACTTTAAATGACGATGAATTGGAATGAAATCTCTGATTTCTGAAGAAAAAAAAGTATTGTCAAAATATAAAATCATTTAAGAGTTTAATAAAAACCAATTCAGAGAATTTGAGCAATCGATTAGAAAAAGCTTTTGAAACGTCAAAACGATTTCTTGGAGATAAATTAATTCTTGGAGATAAATAGATTCATAAATTGTAATATTTATCATTACTCTCCGTTCTTTGTCAATTTATATGTTTCGTGTCTTAAAATGATTTCTCCCTAAAGAAAATCAATACAAAGACAAAAATCATAGAGAATGTAGTACTTTAAGAAAATAATATCGAAAAAACAAATTTTGTGAACAATTATCACTGTGTATGTGTGTTCAATTAAGAAATTGATTTATATAATAACAAAATTATACATTTCATTTTTTAAGTTTTATCAATTAAATAATTGAGATTTCTGGAAATCGATGTAAACACAAGTTTTGACATCGACTATTAAACTCCTGTTTGTGAAAATTGCAACACCATGAAGGAATCGTCATAATTGAATGAAATTTCATACACACTTGAGTGGTAGTGGTACAGATAAATGATTAAACTTTCAAAGCAAACAAACAATAATAAGAGATCGAAATCAGTATTTTGTGTAGTCACCACGCACCGTAATAAGTGCTGCTACACGACGTGGCATGGAGTCATGCAAACTTTGAATGTCTGTTTGAGGAAGAGAATTCCATACTGTTTGTATGCGTACCCAAAGTTCGTCTGTAGAAGCAACAGGACGAGGATTACGAGCGAGACGCCGACCAACGAAATCCCACACATGTTCAATCGGCGACATATCCGGGAAATACGCCGGCCAAGGAAGAAGTTGTACCTGTCGCGATGCAAGGAAGGATTGAACAGTCCTAGCAATATGAAGGCGGGCATTGTACTGTTGAAATACAGCGCCTGGCAAGGCTTGAAGGAAGGGAACAGCTTGGGCTGCAGAACTTCACTGATGTACCTGTTGCTGTTCAGATTACCCACAATTCGTAGCAATCGAGATCGTCCATGATATGCTATGTCACCGCAGACCATAACCCCGGGTGTTCTTCCACTGTGGCGTTCGATAACGCACTCCGGAAGATGGCGTTCACCGGCATAGCGTCTGACACGAATGCGGCCACCATGGTACCACAAATTTAAACGAGATTGGTCAGAAAACACGACACGCTGCCAATCAACAAGCCAGTTCCTATGCTGGTTGGCCCCGTATGCTGGTTGGCTAGAGGGAGCCGTACGGTCCGTTAGCGCAACGCTGAACAGGTGTCTATCATCGCGAGCTGACGTGACATTTCAGGATCCACTCTCGGATTTCCGAGTTGTCCGACACTCGTCCATCCACTGCTTTCAAACACGCATCACTGTGCTGCTGTTTCGCTGCACACGAGCGGCTACTGCTCGATAAGATAATCCAGCTTCTCGAAGGCCGATGATTCTCTCCCGTTTAAATTCCGTAAGTTGTTGAAATCTCGTTCTCTTTCGTCGAATAGGCATAAGTAATGACTAAGCTAACATTTACCACTAGCAGATAACCACCGATAACCATACTCGCTTGGCTACAGCCGTCTATTTATTCGGATCCATCCGCCGTTCAGAGGGCGCTGCTCAGCATACGCATGCGCTACGGGTCTGAAATTCTAATC
>NC_092212.1:6152725-6164767 GCF_043381705.1 Parasteatoda tepidariorum | reverse complement strand
TATATATATATATATTTCGCTGAACAGCTGACCCGATTTTGGTTGTACGACTACTAATGTTCAAATCTGCAGCCTTGTAATTTTGTACGAATCTAGAAGACAAGGAAACTCCTGGATCAGTACCCCCAGTGATTTATTATGGGAACATGGAGAACTTCGCGACTTGACAGATTTAACGTGCATCAGTCACCGTTTACTACACGGGGAATCTTCGACCGGCGTGGATCGAACTCTTGGACAAAGGCCCAGTTCCCTACCAACCAGGCTATCCCGGCCGTAATCCGAGGTTTAGGATAATTAATCCATAAGTAGAGCGGGATAGCCTTGGTGGTAGGGCATTGGGTCCATCTCCAAGATGTCGTGAGTTTGATCCCTGCCAGCAAGACTCCCCATGTAGTAAATGCTGACTGGTCCATGTTAGAGACAGTCCTCTATGTTCCAGATCAATACCTCAGTGTGTGCTGAATTGGAGATTGATCGTTCTCTGGTTCAGGTCAAAATTATCGTCTGTGAATGAATGGATGTATGAACGGCAGTCTGCCCTATAAACGGGTAGTTAAGTGTGTGCGGCTGAAGTCGTATTCTTAACCATAGATGGTGCCAGTGAAAAACAAGAAACGCACCCTCTTCCTTAAATTCACTTGGTTTCACCAAGCAGGGTTACTCGCATTGACAAGTAGATTTAGAATCAACAACAACAATAACATTCCTTAAGTATTTAGGAAATATGCATTAGCTGCGAATGTGCGATTCTCCCGAAACAACTCTCGTTAATATGGTAAAAAAGGGTAATATGCCCTGCAGTTTTTTTAAAACAATTTTCAGCTATTTTGTATAATCGGGAAAAGAGGTTCAACGAGAAGATGAAACGTAATTGGTCGGCATTTGTTGTAGAATATTGTTTTTATTAATAATAGACATTACATATTGTCGGTAAACTTATAATATTTACTCATTTTTTTTCATTTTTAGCCTGAAATTAATATAAAGGAAACAGATTCAAACTCGTCTCAAATCAGGAATCTCTTATTCGATGAAATGAAGAAACAAAACGTCGAAGAGGCACCGTCTTTTGAGAATTGTTTCAAAGGAAATTTAATTTTTGAAACAGTACGTTTTCACTTAGTCTATACTAGCTTTGCAATCATCACTTAGTCTATACAATTATCATTTTTACAGTTTGTTTATACTTAGTCTTTACAATTATGACTTAATATATTTAGCTTTTGTTTCTATATTGCTATGTTAGTTAGGTTCTTTGACAAAAGTTTCAAAAATTCCGAACGCAAGCAATATATTTTTGCAAGTGGCCAAATTATTATGACCATCTGACAGAATTATGAAAAATGAGCAATTGTTGCCGCTAGAGAGTGAGATAGCTACAAAAATGGAATGCAAGGCAAGTGAGCCATCAATTGATCTGTGTTACGCGTTGAGATTAATGCAAAAAACGTGACTTAACTGAGTTAGAACTTGGGATAATTGTGGGGGCTCGAAGTGCGGGAACAAGTATCAGTATCCCATGGATGGTGTTTTCTACACGCTGCAAGCTCGGTACCGCCAAAATTTCCGGGTTACTGTTTCCGTTGTATTTTAAAGCCATTTGGCATCATTGTGTTTTGAGATTCTTGCAAACAATGTATTTGATTACTTATTACTTGTGTTTACAATACTGGTGTTTACAATGCTAATAGTGTTAACACTAACGTAAGATGGTGCACAGTTTGCAACAAGAACAAATAGTAATAAACTTACGGAAAGAGGCCATATCAAGACTGCCAAAAAAAGCGAGTTATTCAAAATCTAGCTACCAAGTCACCTTTTTTAACAATATATCTCTAAAAAAGTAAAACAAATTTTCACTTCAAACTCCCCAGAATTACGTAATGATATTAATATCTTATGAAAGACGGCAGATTTGAGCTCAGAAATTATCTAATTTATTTCTTTTATTGAAAACAAAATTATTCGTTTGAAAACANTCTTGTTTTTTTGCAGAGTTTACACCTCGAAAAAAGACTTTATACACTTTTTTAATTAAATTAATAAACCAAGAATTTTAAAAACTAATGTATCAAAAAACATTAATTTTCTCAATTTTTGTGTTTTGGACTTGGCTCGTTTTGGACCGCATTGGCTTCTGAGCGACTCTAGTATCAGTATCAGTAAATTCGACTAACATAAGGTAATTATACGTAGCATCTAAAATAAACGAGATCACGCGCAGTTGTTTCAATCTTAAGTATGCTAGCGTACGGAAGCTAAGGTAAAAGTGCGAAATCTCCCTATTTTTATTTTCGGGGAAAAAGTTAAAAAAAGTTATTCACTTGCTTTTTTAGGTGACATTTATATATTAAAACATATTCTCAGCAAAAAAAATTACAAAAAATATTTTTAAATAAAAATTATTTCTGTTTTTTAAAAAAATTAAACATTTTCCAATTTTTTAATTTTTAAAATATCAGATGCTTGAAATTTTTTCACTAGCATATTGATGCCAGTGTGACAAAACTGGGTAAGGATTTTTTGCTGCAGTGATTAGTTTTTTTTATTAGAATCAGTCTTTGGCTTAAACTTTAGTTGGAGACCCATTTCAACTGAGTTTTTAGTTTTACATTTTTCAAAAAATGTTTCATAGGTTCCAGACTTTATTCCTCACCCAATTTTGTTTTGTCTGCAGATTTTTATACGCAATAAAGATTTTAGAGCTCTTACTTCAATTGATGAAATTCCTTAGCCTTTCTTATAAAAGACAGCATTAGATATTAATAAAATGAAAATAACAAGTTCAAAGATTGCATTCGTGAGTAGCTACTAATTTTAAATTCTGAAGCTCTATTTAGCTTCGCGTATGCAATAGTGATATAGTTTCTGAATATTATTTTGAAAAAAAGGAATAAAAAACTTTCATATAATTTGTTTTAGCTTAAAGAAGTTGCATAAACTAAAAAAAAATATCATTACACAAAGTAAAATGCATACAAATTATGAGATGTATGAAAATGTAACTAAGAAATGTATCTTCAACAAAAATTATAATAATCATGTAAATTACACATAAAGTGTCGTCACCTCGTTTTGTTTATTTTGGCCATTGCCTCTCAAATCTCTGAAATTGTTGATGCGGCAATGGAGGTAGGCTTATAACTTTTTCTAATTAAGATATTGTTTGGAAACCCTGTACACTTGTTTCAAAACAATTTTCTAACTCATTCGCTCTAAAATCTCATAATCTAACTTTTTGCAATATTTTGAGTACCATAGTATTACCAAAAGAGAACAATGGATTAAAATTAATTAAATAACCAGTTGATTTCGAAGACACCCCACACAGTAAATGGTGACTAGTGTACGATAAATCTTGTCGGGTCACAGAGTCATCCATGTTCCCATAGCAAATCATAAATCATATCTTATTAATTGATTCACCGAATGGGATATTAATCGTTCTCAGGTTCAGGTCAAAATTACGATCGGTGGATGAATGAATGGATGTATGAATGGGTTCACCCGATAAACGGTCTGAGACGCGTGTGAGGAGGAAGTCGTATTCTTAGCCGTAGATGGCACCACTAAAAAACAAGAAATACCCGCTGCCTTAAATTCGCTTGCTTAAACCAAGCGAGCTTGCTGGTATTGGTAAGTGGTATTAGAAACAACAACAATAATTTGATTGAATTTTTCAGCCTTATACTTCTTTCGAGGAAAAGCTTGAAAGAGATTCAATTTCTTTTCAATTCCTAACTGACGAAATGGAGAAAGAATATTTTGATCCAGACAATTTTCCTGATCAGTGCACTAGTGAAAATTTATTTCTTGAAAATGTAAGTTTCGTTTTGTTTTAAATTTGACAAAATTTCTAATCAAAAGCTAATATGTTTTTTTTTTAACTGTAATGTATTTTTCATGCAATGTATAACATTGGTAGTGCTTTTTAAAAATAGCATCAGACTATTACTTTGTTGTTTCAGTCTATAATTAGTTCGGAAGAATTTCGCATTTTTGATTTTGTTCTTTACAATGTTCTGTACTACTTTTTGTTCTTTACAATGTTTCGTTTTGTACTTACAACACAGGAAGTGCTTGTTAAAAATAGACTATTGCTCTTCATTGATTCAGTCTATAACCATTTTTATTCTGTGTATGACACAGAAAGTGCTTCTTTAAAGTAGTATCCAGCTACTACTCGTAATTGCTTATTTATATATTGTTAATAAAGAAAAATCTCACAATTTGTTTTTTCATTTTTTTCCAAGTATGAAAAATGAGTGAAGCGTTTGATATAATTAGTATGAGGCTAGATTGCTCGTCATTGCCTCAGTCTATATTTAAAAAAAATCACAATTCGTTTTATTTTTGTGTAGTGTATGACAAGGGGAGTGCTTGTTAAAAAGAGTATTGTGTTATTGCTCTTTCTTGCTTCATTCAATAATTAGTAGGAAAAATTTTATATAGGGTAAACTAACCAGTGAAGGAACACTTAAGCTTCGCTTGCATTTTAAAAAATCTTATTAATTTCAAAATTCGTAATTTTAGTTAAATGACAGAGTGTCAACATATTTGTTACTAATTGCAAATTATGTAAAAAAATTGTGGAGAACTTACATAATATTGTTTTAAAGTTTTGGAGGTTCAAATGACAAGTAGTAAGAAGATCAAGTGAAGGAACAGCTCTTACCAGTGAAGGAACAATAAATTTCCCAGTGAAGGAACACTTAATTTTGGTTATTTTTTAATGCCTTTTATGAATTTATAAGCCATACAAATATTTAAAAACAGGCCTATTCTTGAAATTANATCGTTTTTGTTTTCCTTTTCAGCCTAATACTTCTTTTGAGAAAACATCTGAAGGAACTTCAATTTCGTCTCAACCACATTTTGATATAATGGAACACGCAGTCATAAACGAAAAATATTTGATCGATCAATGTGCCAAAGCGAAGTTACTTCTGGAAAAATTGAGGTGTCTGTTAGAACATATAAAAAGAAATGATCTCAAAAATCTGAGAGCAGTAGAAAATATTGACAATAATATGGTTGAAAGACAGTCAATCAACTTAAAAGATGTTAATTCCATTCCTAATTGTGATTTTGGCGATAATGCTTGTGTTAGTCAGAAGGCAGGTACCAGTATATTTGTGCTTTCATATTAGTTTTACAGTGTGGATTAGTATATCTAGTGTAAAACGGTTGATGGGTTATATTCCCTTTTTCGTCAGGGCAAAATAAGGCATGTTTTCGTGGTTTTCATCTGAATGCAAAGCTAATGCGGGTTATTTCCATTTAAGATCGTTCCACAAAGGCGCGTTTCTTCACATGATAGATTCAGCAGTTAGACCTCTCCTGGATTGCATCAACATTACAAGACTGAAAATTAAACATTGATATCTAATACAATTCGGCTGTAGTAAAATGACATTGCAAACGGTTTTGTTTGCTTTGTGTTTGAGTATAATATACAGATTTTTGATGAACGTATATGTTTAAAAAAATACTTACACCCTTATCCTTAGAAAAAAAAATTAAAGATTAAAAAAAACATAAGACTTTAACGTTTCACATCATAAACGGATATACATTACTCCCTACATTTCAGAGATGTGGGGACACTAAGTATTCCCTAAAGGGAATTTTAAAACTCCTGGGGAGGAATATGTAATAAAATATCATAAAAACTGTTGCTTCTAAAGGGAAACCAATTGCAGACTTAAAAACAGCGACGCGAAAATAACTGAGATTCGTTTAGAAATGTTATTCAACTGAAATACTTTCACAAGTTTTATTCGTCTTCTCCATTTATGACATGAGTTCAAAGCTTTGAATAGAAAAAGTAGGAGCACTGGGAGCTTTCTTCGAGTGGACACTTTTTATAAATTTGCCAAAAAGCGTAATTATCTTTGTTTCGATGATATCTAGTATTTTTCTAATTATAATTTGAACGCTGGTATTGAGTTTGAATGAAACATAGGCAAAATTGAAAGTATACATGATTCAGAAAAATGTTTTTAATTTCACAAGAAGCTGCGGAGATTTTCGCAACCCAAGGCCAAAAATATAATTTTGCGCTTCTAGGGCCACTTTTTTATCATCAATTACCTTTTCGTTCACTTTTATACAGGCACTACAAGTAATCTAAATACTATTTTTTCGTTTTCTAATAATTATGGTCGAAAATTGATTTAAAATAGACGGAAAAGTTTGCTGTTTTATCGTAATTTACTTATTTGACAAGTAACATGGTAATTTTGATAACTTAGTCGTCAAATCATTAAATTACGACGAAACAGCTATTTTTAGCCTATTTAAAAGCATTTTTCGATAATAATTGTTAGAGAACAAAAAATTAGTACAAAATCATAATAATTTAGATCACTTGTGCCAGTTTAAAGGCGCACGAAATGGAAGTTCAAAATAAGCAAGCGTCTATAGTGGTGACATTTCTGGCAATGAGTTGTAATAGGGGGTAGTGAGAACAAGTCATTAAATTAATTAATTAATATACTGTTACGGCTTTTTAAAAGGTAGAAGAAATAAAAGTGGTACTCATTTTAATATATTAGTACTGTCTTTAGTAAATAACATTCAAACAAATACCAAACATTAACAAAACAATTCCACATATTTTTCTCAAAAAAGCAAACCAGGGAAATTTAACCAGTTTTTATTTTATAAGCAACACAATTTTGAATCGATCCCTTTACATTTTTGAAAAATGTATACTTTTCGACATGTAAATGATGAAAACTTATGAAGTCAAAAATTGACTAAAAATTTTGATGTAATTTTTTAGCCCTTTCAAGATTAAAATAGTAAACCAAGATAGTATAAAACCATAGCGACACATTTTTTTACTACAAATATTTTTGAACTTATACTTAGCTGGAAATTTAAATGGACGAAAAAATATATAATATTAATCTTTTTAAGTTAAGATATTATCAAAAGGTATTTCATTGCATAGTTGTCAACTTGAACCATCGCTGGAAAAGATTTTTACAAAAAATATTTTTTGTAAAAGTATAATTTGTATAAAATTTAAGTTACTTTGCTTTCCAATTCTGAGTAGAACTTTCCACATATTTGATAGTATATGCACAAGTGGTACAATGGGATACCTGCAAGTTACGTAGTGTGGGTATCTCGATCCTGATTGGTTGTTGAAACGTGGCATTTGCTTACATTAGCAACTGCTCTTTCCATTCTATTTCAAGTAAGCTAAGTTCGTCAAGTATCAATTCTCTTAAGTGACCCATTCTAAATTCTTTCACAAAAATTTCAATTATTTCTCTATATCTACACACAAGAGACTTAACACATAGACAGGCACGAAGTCATGGTAGAAAATAAACAAACTTACTATGCATCAAAGTTTCCAGGTACACAAAACAAAAATATTACACGATTACAATAAAATTAATAAACAAATAATAAATATAAGTTAAGTAAACGAAGTAGACGAGAAAGAATTATATTTCAACAAATTTGATGCGCAATACGGCTCTATATTTAATTAACTTAGCACTAATTAACATTCTAACTTATGCAGAGAAACTTAGCTCAACTTTAATACGCCATTTTGCTAATAAATATTTGATGACTCTGAGATCACAGGTCACGTATGTGGGTATCGGTCATATTCTTCTCCTTGAAGAGCAAGTACTCCATTCATTCGTCATTGTGAGTAAAAAGTTTTTATTTACTTGAATCTTTTTTAAGGCTGTGATTGGTATACTTTCCGTCAATTTCTAAAGTCCATGGCAAATTGTTTTACCACTTTTAATTCGAGCCTTTAGCTGTTAAGAAATTTAGCTCTAATACAATAAGTTTAAATAAATTGGTGACCGCATGTCAGCTATGTCAGCTATATGCATAAAAATTTATAACTTTTCTTCTTTAGTTTGGAACATTTATAAAATTTATTTTATAAATAAAAAAATATGAAGGATTTGAGTTATCTGCTTTTTTTTATCACAGTATGGGTGGTGGGTAACATACCTACCGTGAAAAAAATGGCGTTAAAATTTAAATTAGTTTTATCTGATAAACTAAATGAATTTTCTTTTCTTCCGTTAATTCCAATTCCAAAAATAATTTAATTTATATTTACTGGAAGTTAATAGTCCAATAATGCCACCCACTTTTAATTTGACGATTTTTTTTCCCCATTTCATTTTTATGACTGCCATATCGCACCCGTCGAGAAAAGAGACACAAATCAAAAAACAGGAATTTTGAGGCTATGTCAGTAAAAAATAAGTATCAATGGCTCCATCTAGCTCAAAAAGTATTGCATCTCTAACTCGCAATTGATCCAGCTGAGGGCAGTTGTGTTAGTTTTGAGTTAAATTCAGAATAAGGGTTATCGTATTCCTTAAGTTGATTTTTCTCAAATGCTGCATTTTAGAGTTATGACACTTTTCTTGCCGGGGTGCGATATGATATTGAGCATTAGTCTTCGTCTAGGAAGTGAAAAGAATATCAGTTTTTCCATGAAAACTTGCGATGACTGTAACAGTCAGCCTCAATTCACGATATTTTTTTCTTATCTTCCCAAACAAACAAAAACAATAGATATGTTATCTCGAATGTTGCATCTTTTTTGTTCGATGAATTACTGAACAATTAACGAATAAATTAACTATTACACTTCACAGTAATGGTTTTCCTTTTTTTACTAGTTAAAATGTGCAGGACCAGGCTGTCTACTGACCATAAAAATTTTCTTGAAATTCATTCCAAATTCATTGATTATTCAGAATGTTTAAGCAAACTAATTTTTGGGATACAATTTGTCCAATGAATTTGTCATTGAGAAACTGAATTATTCTTAGATTTACTAAAGAATATTTTTGTTTGAGACGGTAGACTCTGTGACAACCGTTATTTTCGGCAATGTCTTAGAGGGATAAAAACTAAAAATTTTTAAACTAAAATACAAATGTTGCTAACACTAAGAATAATAATCCTCAACAACAATTCAAGTTGGTATCCTCGTGGTCAAGTTTTTCGTTTACAAAATAATATTACCTTCAGTATCCTTTAATTGCATTTAATGAGTATGAAATTATAGTCTGTGTTTCATACCCAGGGGTGAAAGCGAGACGGAAAAGAGAAAAGGCTGGTAGTAAAACCATTTCAGTTATAACTAGTTTTCGGAAGGAGTTAACTTATTCTTTTTAAAACTTTACCACAATATTTGCTTTATCCTTGAAAAATAAGCAGTTTTATATATAGACTAAAATTATAAAAGAAATCTTGATAGTTACAGTTATTATATTTTTCTAAAAAAAATGCTAAAATTAAATGTCTTTCGTACCAGTTTTTGCACTTATCCGTCTCGCTATATAAGGGCTTTCAGCCATATTCATACCTGCCAACTTTTAATCCTCTCAAGAATGATTTTTGCCAGTGGTAGTCAAATGGAATATAAATTGCATTTATGGGCAGAAAAATACGGTGTATTTTGACCAAGCTTATGCTGACTTCAACATCATTTCATTTCATTTATTAACAAAAAATTGGGTACCTGGGCCGCGCAGCGGCCCCTATCCCATACATCATGAATTAAAAACATTGTGTGAAAACATTTTGATTTTGCAACATTATGGTATGCAACTGACTTCAACATCAGTATTACGTATTTATATATACGCTTAATTATTTTTAAAAAATAGTGGTGGATCAGAAAGATTATAAATTAAGTTTATAAATTTCAAGGAATTTATAGAAAGCATGCATTTTACTACCGCTTTAAATATAGAAATAAAATTTTACGCCAAATGCGCAAAAGTTGGCAGGTATGGGTTTAAACAACGATTTCAACTCAGAAAAATTCTCTTTTGCATTAGCAAGGCTGCCACAGCAGACTAAAAACGTAAGAAAAGTATTTATTTATCACTAGCAAAATATTTTTAAATAAAATAAAATTAGCAACCTTTTTTTAAGCATTTTGCTCTTAGTCTACTATTGAAACTGAATGCAAAAAATGCTTTCTCTTTAAGTATGAATAATTTGCAATGTAAGTTATGGAGGTAGTTACTATTGAATTATGAAACAAATAAAGATGGATAAAGTTACTACCTCTTTCTAAATTTTTTAGTCGCTGTTGGTATTTCTGTTGCAAAGTTGTAGACAATTAAAATGCAAATTTTGCAAAATGTTTGGTAATTTTGCAAACATTTTATAAGCCACACCGCGAGAGAGTTAGTATAGAGAGGCATTTGATATGAACTTTTGAATAATTTACAACTAGTGCTGAGGAAAATAACTTTAAGTCAAACTAACAAAACAAAGAATTCTATATTAAAAAGTAAACTTTGCCACCACTAGAAGGAATTCTCCCCAAAAGCGTGGACATCCCTGAACTAGGCCATCACAACACACATAAATTGTTTATATATTCGCTTACACCTTTAGTCTAATCTCCTTTAATCTAATGACGTCATTTGACGATGGTGGTTATTTTTAATAAATATTGATTTAAATCTATTGCCATCAGCCTATTTCAAACTGCATTGAAAACTACTACATCTTATAATTGACAACATGCTTATAGAATGTACAGTGCGCAAAAAAAGATGGGAAAAAAAACGGACCACCTCGAATAACTTTTGATCTAATGATAATATATTCACTTTCTAGTACTCAATGTCAATATTACGAGAGAGTGACCTGAAATATGATAATTAATAAGTGCAGGCGATATTTTAAGTTTCGAAATCAAGAACAAAAACGTACTTTTTCTTTCGCATCCGCGGATTCGGATTTCTGACCCCCACAGTACAGACGGTAGCCGCAATCTGGAAAATATGCTCCCAATAGTTTGGTCAGAAAAGCGCTTGTGACCCCCTAATGTTAATTTTATTTTTGAAAACTGTACAACGTGAGTATCAATTTGGAATTCTAACGGAGTATCAAGTTAAGACGTAAGTATCAAGTTAGATTTGGTAAGCAGTTAGCTAGATAATATGAAATTCCTATATTTTTTAATCAAAACCTTGTCACCGGTTTTAAAGTTAGCTATTACCTCTTAGTTTGGTATTTAATTAAATTGATCCCCAATGAGCTAATCAAGTTTAATCATAACTTTCATGATAAATGGCTACTTCCATTGAAACACCTCCCCCCCATGTCTTTCAAAAGTGATGCGCTTAATATTTTAAATTTTCCCCCCGGCAAAAGCTTTCTCAATTTTTTATTGACTAGAGAAAAGCAGTTTTGTTTTATTTTAAACATGTTGAATGCGTTGCCCGTCCTGCCAAACGGTAAACAATTGCAAACGAAATTTGCAAATATTGGACAGATTTTGCTAGTTTTTTAAAAGGTTTAGCATTACTAATCTATAAAAAGTGGTGAATTATATAAGTCTACGAATTGCTTAGCAATAGAGGTGGATAAAAATCTACTCAATTGAATTTGTTAAACCAAATGTCACAATTAATAAACTACCACTTGAAAATATTTATTCGCTGTCCGGAGCAAGTTAGCATCTCTGTGTATATAAATAATACTATTTTTGTGTGTTCTATCTTGTATTAATTTCTTCAAACCATTTTAGTAACGAAAATAATATAAAAAATTTGAAAGCGTTAAAAATTCCCTCGAATTATGTGTTTCTAATAGTCTTGACTTCGCCGCTGGTCACCGGTGACCCCCGTGGCGCTGCGAAAAAACTCTGTACCGGTCACCAGTGACATTCAACGCGCTAATTTAGTTTACTATTCGATGTATAGGTAATAATATGAATATCTCGTCTCTTTCTTTTCTTTTTCAGAATAATGAAGAAAATTTCTTTGTCTGTGATGATGAGAGTATTTCCTGCTCGGAAAATAATAAAATTGATAACAAAAAATCAGAATCACTGTTCTCTGGAAGAACTCTAAATATTCAAATCGAATTCAATAAGCCTTTGAAATTTGCTTAATTGACAAGAGAACAAGAAATCTACAGAAACCTACATAAATTAAACAATCTTTGGAAAAAAACTTATAGATTAACTGTGTAAAGTGAAAATAATAAAGCTTTCACAAAGTATTGATTTTA
>NC_092212.1:6150092-6152225 GCF_043381705.1 Parasteatoda tepidariorum | reverse complement strand
TTTGATAATCACGAGCAATAGCATCATGCCGAATAATCAGAGATCAAATTCCAGACTTCCTCTTAATAATGTCAAATGTCTAATAAAGAATATCTTGAGGGATTCTTTCATCGAAGAACAAAAAAAAAATCGCAATTTAGATAAACCTTCGCTTAAACAGATTCTTAATGTCCCTCAGTGACCATAGATGAAATATGTCACCATGTTTCGACTGATATATGGACACGATATTCTGAATAAATATCTATGTCGCGGTTAATGATACGTCTTATACCTTGTGTAAACTCCACGAAGAGATGGCCTGGTCTCTATTGTTTAGATAGCAATCTAGGAGAGCAATCTAGGAACACTACTGGACTCTTTGCTCTCATTTATAGATCTATTGTTATATTTCTGATATTCCTTTATCTTTAATGTGCCATTCGAAATTAAAAAAATTATCTAACTGTTCCGTTTTTTTATTTTTTTACAGATCAGACGCTGGACCTTATTTTTGTTTGCTTTCTGGGAGCTACTTTTCTCATTGTTCTTGCTGGAGTCGCCTTGTCTGCAATAACGTATAAAAGGTATAGATCATTATATATGTTATTTATATTTAAGAAATTGATGGCCAACCCATACCATGTTAATGTTCGACATGGCAGTTTTAGCAATTAACACTTAAAAATTTCTAGAAAAATGTTAAATTTTGAAAGAAAAAAAAATTTAAAAATTTGAAATAATTATTTTTTTAATTAAAACTTCGTTAAAATCAGTAAAAATCGTACTCTTACTCATATATTATTGATGTCTAGCACGTTATTAAACTGAAAAGTCGTTATAAAATAATTTTCGTCAGCTGTACTAGTTTTATACCAACAAGCAATTTTCCTAATTTGCATGATTTTGCTCACATATACAGTTGTAGATTTAAATCAACATGTGTTTGTGAGAAAAATGTCCATTTTGAGAACAATAACATCAAAATATCGTTAAACTGGGGTGCTCCAAAGCTATACCCTCTAAATATTGTGCAAAATGATGAGATTTGAGCATAAAGATTTTTCAGGTGTGCCTGAAATTTTGAAATATCATTACATTTATTTTAAACCCTTAACTTGTGCCCTCAATTTAATTTGAGCACGCTGAACAGGCCAAACTGTGCACACTCGAGATAATTCGAGCGGTGTTGTACTTCATACAGCTATAATTTTTCACACTCGAATATAATCAAGAATCGAAAATAACAATGTGAAAGCTAAGGAAAAAAAATCGTTTTATTGATATTTATCATTTACATAGGATTATAGGCTATAACACCTATTTATTCAAGAATAAAATATACAGAGTTGCCAACTTGCTCTGGGCACCAAATATATATATTAAAGTGGTAGCTCATCAATTGTGATTCTTGGTTGCACGTGAAAACAGAAAATAAAATAAAATAAAAAGAAAAAAACAGAATAAAACAAAATCTATAATTCGAGTAGCGAATTAAAACGTACTTACATGAACGGGAAATTTTTCAAGAATGATTTAAAAAATATTTTCGTAACAAGATTGCCAAATTGCAAAATATGAAAACAAAAGCGCAAATTGAGCGTTTATTTTATATTTTTTTCTTAAATAAATATTTATTTTCTAAAATTATTTATGATCAACTTCTTTAAATTATCCAGTATAATATTACCTTGCGCACATCCATTTCGGGCCCATCCTTGGTATTGGATTTTGTTGAGAGCAAATCAGACTGAAAGTCACGTAGAATAAACTGAAAACTTGACTTTAGGGGAGGCTGGTGGGAGCGCCTAATAGGAGTTGTCAAGCGATGTCTACGAAAGGTACTCGGACGAGCACTTCTTGACGAGGAAGGTCTGTCCCAGGGATAAAGAGAATAGAAGGGCTGGTTCACTCCTTTGAAGTATCTCTTGCCGCGCCGATCCTCCGACGTCACTCTAGTGACGTCAGTTTGGCGCAAAGCTCCCACTTTTACTTCAAGAACGGAGCGTTTGGCCTTACTAGCTCTAACTAATATTGGATCATTTCTTTTTGCGAGATATTCTAAGACATTTGTTATTTTCTATAATGACTTTCCTCAGTTTTTGCAGTGAATTTACAAGAATTTAAAACTATTATCGAAATGCCAGTTTGCGC
>NC_092212.1:6144110-6149979 GCF_043381705.1 Parasteatoda tepidariorum | reverse complement strand
TTAGGTGTGCGTATAATCCTGTCCGAGTTACGTTCAACCTTCTGGATTTTAAGAGGACGTCAAGCTATAAAGCAAGTTATTCACAAATGCCTACCTTGCAAGCTGTCCAAAGCGAAATACGGAAAACAAATCGAAGCTCCTTTACCTCCTGAAAGAGTTGTACCTTCTGCTCCATTTACTACCACAGGAATTGATTTTGCTGGACCCGTGAATATTCGATGTTTGAAATCAAGAGACACAGCCTACATAACACTATTTACTTGTGCAACAACACGTGCATTACACATCGAACTTGTGTCGGATCTTACCACAGACAAATTTCTTTTGGCACTACAACGTTTTGTTGGCCGCAGAGGACTCCCACACACAATCTATACCGACAATGCTACCACTTTTCATGCAGCAAATAAGGACTTGATTCTGCTATGGCAAGTTCTGTCATCAGCTAAAACTCAGCAATATTATGCCCAAAATGGCATAACTTGGAAATTTATCGCCCCACGAGCGGCTTGGTGGGGAGGCTGGTGGGAACGCCTAATCGGAGTTGTCAAGCGATGTTTACGAAAGGTACTCGGACGAGCACTTCTTGACGAGGAAGGTCTGTCCACGGCCCTCATTGGAATAGAAGCCGCTCTGAACAGCCGACCATTGATATACGAAGATGACAGTTCCACAGCCTTAACACCAAGCCATTTCTTGACAGGACGGAAACTAACGGCCATTCCATCCAGCCCAAATAACAACACAAAGCTAAGAAAATTCTACAAGCAGCAGCAGGACTTACTCGACTGCTTTTGGAAAAAATGGTCTAAGGAATATTTGCTTCAATTGCGGTCATTTCATCAAGTTCGTAATCAGGACAATATCATTAACATCCGAATTGGCGATATTGTACTTCTACAAGAAGATGCCCGACCACGTCACATGTGGAAGAAAGCTAGAGTAGTGAACTTGCATGAAGGACGAGATGGAAAAATAAGATCCTGTAAGCTGAGAGTTAATGGTCGCAATATAACCCGTCCGGAAGCTCTGGTCATCCCCCTCGAGATCGACCAGGGTGGGGAGGATGTTGAGGTTTGAGTTCGAGATTAGTTATAGTTTTGAGTTTCCTGTGCTGGAAACATCTTCTTGTTTTGTTGAGAGCAAATGAGACTGAAAGTCACGTAGAATAAACTGAAAACTTAACTTTATTTACATCAAGAAGAATATAAAAACAAGAAGATGTTGCCAGCACAGGAAACTCAAAACTATAACTAATCTCGAACTCAAACCTCAACACTTGGTAACTAACAAATTAAGCGCACTTCAGCAATGCAGTAAGAACGGGACTTTGAAACAAAACTCTTCTAGTTATAATCAATTTGCTCTTTCGCTTTCATGTTTTGCAATCTAACAATTTTGTTGCGAAAATATTTTTAAATCGTTCTTGAAAAATTTCCCGTTCATGTAAGTACATTTGAATTCGCTACTCGCTTTATAGATTTTGTTTTATTCTGTTTTTTCCTTTTTCTTTTCTTTTATTTTATTTTCTGTCTTTACGTGTTATTTTTACATATTGTGCTCTATTTTATTTGTTGTAATTTTTGTAAAAAAATTTTTGAGTGCTCCTCAAACTNAAATAAAAAAAAAAAAACCTGTAGTGAAACTTCTGTACGAAAATTTAAAACCTACCTATTTTTTTTTCTTCCAAATTAGTAATCTTAGAGTAGAGTGGTCTTTCATAGATTCAATAAAAGAATAAATTTTTTTCTGAAAAGTTAGAAGTGACTTTTCAAATTTTCTTCTAAAAATTTTGCAAAAAGTGTTTTAGTTTTTTGTGAAAACTGCTCATCTTATTTATAAACCTATTTTCTGCTACCTTTACATTTGAACAATATTATTATTCGTCGTAAAACGTAAATTTTGAAGAAGTGGTATTTAAATAATATTTAAAATAAGTTGATAATTTTTAATATGATAACCATTTTAGTTTTTTAAAAAGACACCGAAAATGCCTAATTTCAGACCAAAATTTTATTACTTTTGTTATATTTTGGTAATCTTAAATGGTTTTGTAACTTCAAAAAAGAAATTAAAAACTGCAATGATTAAGTTACCATTTATTATGTTTTTGAAGTACAAGAGAGAGCACAAGAGTTTCTGCGGCTGAGGGTCAGTTTTTAAATTGTGTGGAACTGCAGCTTCAAATTCATAAATAAACAATTTATATACTGTTAATGCAATCTGTCAAATTTTTTAAAGTGGTAATGAAGTAGAATTAAAAAAAATTTCAATTTGAAGAAAAAACAAGTAGATGAGAAACCTTTTCGAATAATTTTGTAATGCTCGTGAGGAAGTGTAGTTTTAACCATTTTTTAGTAACCGTGAGAAAAATATAGCTGCACTCTAAAAACAGAAAAAAATTAAAAACAGGATACAGACACATAGTACCATATATTTTCTTCACATAAAAGTTACATAGATTATGTCCATCATGGATATAAAAGGCGCCAAAGAAATCAAATGATCAAAACGTTTTCATTCTTTGAAAAGTACAGAAAAAAAATCGTCGCTCTTTTTTACTTTTTAAACAGCAACTTTCCTCTTCAGCAGCAGAAGATGAAGAAAGAAGCAGTCGCTGAGAGTTTTCGGTACATGCTTATCATTTTCGTGCATTTCATTTCCAGTATCCGCCAACTGCCGTTGTCACTTAGTACTTTTCGTTGCAAGATTAATCGAGATTTAGGACCTAAGTTTCTCGTCAATTACCAGTCTTTATCTTTTCGAGAAAAAAAATAGAAACGTTCATACAAGAGGGGTTTTAGGAGGATCAAAGAATATAGGCGTTGTGATTCTTAGTGAAATAACGATTTCTTTCCTTCCAAGTTTTAATGTTTTATGACAATTTTAATTTATATCGTCCTTTTAAACAAAGAAATGTAATTATTCAGTTTCTAAATACACATAATGTAATATCCTATTTTCTGTCGTTTAGAGCTTAGTTCATATTCACCTACATTTTCATTTGAATCAACAAGTGCTTCAACGAAGGGTAACAACATTGCTACTTCAGAGGAAAGTACTTCAACCCATTTTACCAACATAGTGACTTCAGGTGAAAGTACCTCATCGCAAGTTACCAACATTGCCACTTCGGGAGATATTATTTCAACACACTCTTCCAGTAGTGGGACTTCATGTCAAAGTACTCAAACGGATTTTATTGGCATTGTGACTTCAGGTGAAAGTACCTCATCTCAAGTTACCAGCATTGCCACTTCAGGTGAAAGTACCTCATCGCATTTTACCAACATTGAGACAGATGAAAGTACAACGACTATTAGTACAAGTGACATCGATAAGACTGGAGTATTTACCAACACTAAGGAAGGCAAAGAGGAAAATACCACTTTAACAACTGCAATGCCTTTGATTAATGAAGCAACAGCAAAAAGTAAGAACTTCAGTAAAATCACTTAAATACGGAAATAAGTAAATGAAAACTATTGAGTTAATATGAAGTATGCTTATATAGGAAGGTTGCCTAATTCGTACAACTTTTAACATTTAAATTTTTATGACTCACAAATCACTTACAATTACATTTGAAGTGTCTTAATAATAAAATAAGACTGTTTAGCTTCTTTTATTATTTTTAGTAATAATATTTTTGCAGTAAGTAATGAAAAATTATTGTTTACGCAAGGTCTGAGATGGGTTCGGTTTATGAAACCGGTTTTCTAATTCGTACGATCCCTAAAAATTTTATGATTTATATGATTAAGTGAATTTATATGATTAAGTGAATAAATAGATTATATATAACCAAAACAACCTTATTTAGAAAAAGCCATAGAATGAAAATAATAAGACCACTCTATTTAATGAAGAAATACCAATGGTCACCTACGATCATAATCATATTTCAACGACTATCAAGAAATCTAATTCTGCTTATCAAGCACTTCTACCATTTTTTTCTCACAATTCCAAGACGTCTTTAATTACAAGAAGAAACATTTATTTAATGTGCATCCTGGTTTTTTAGCAACATAACACAGCACAATGACCTCAAAATTAAAAACTCTTATCTGCAAAGATTAAACGCATCGTTCTTCTACGAAGCTTCAAACTGTGCACAATGCAATTTCTAATCCTCAATTTCGATTCAATTAAATATTATTAAATCGAATATGATAAATGAAATAGATTAACGCTCTATTCAGTTATGCCGCAGCCTTCATTATTAACGACAGAGTATTGTCGAAATACTTTAACCACTCAATTTAAATTATCAACATCTTCAAGATGAACTGATTCATCTGAAGCAGTAGACCTTCGGGGGAGGGGAAGTGATACAGGGACTTGAGATATTTGTTGATTCGCATCAATATTTAATGATTTTTGTAAATATGTACACCTATTTTGTAAATAACTCCCTTATCCCAGATTATTTTTTGATTTATATCTTTCATTTTGTATACCTCTTCATCTTTACAAGATTTTGATTATTCTCGTTTAATTTTACGCTTACGTAAACAAATCTCGCACTCTTCTTTCCTCATTCTTTTTTACCCAACTTAAATAAAAGAGCATCTAGCGAACAAATTTCCACAAATTTAATTTTTTACTATAAAACAAGATTTATTAGCAAATGATAAAATCCTTCTAATAATGGTGCGTACAACAAAGTGTAATGGTACTAGGAAGTAAAACTTACGAAAGAAGACATAATTTTATTATGGATAATCCCCAGCACCAATGCAGGCGTCATTTTTAACTGATCTTATTTAATAGTACAAAGCCAAATGTGTGAAAAATCTTTATAATTTTGAGTTTTCTTATAAAAGTAAGAAAACTATTTGCTTGAAATTTTTTTAAAAATTTTAAGATTTTCAATAAAATTACATTTTTTTATCCATTTGTAATTTATTGACTGTCTCTTAAACATCAAAAATCTTTAAACTTCATTGATATATCTGAGAAATTGAGAAATCGCATGATCTAAACACTTCTAAAATTATTTCTGTTCTATGTCGACTCCTAAATTCCATGCTTAATTTTATAATATTTTTATAATCATTTATAGAGCAACCACTAGTGTTTATTGTCCTGGGAACTACTTTCTTATTAGTTCTTGTTGGAGCCACTTTGTCAGCACTAACATACAAAAGGTATGTATCATGTTATTCCTTATTATAAGATTTGTGATATTGATGATCGTGGCAAGCATAGTTCAGTTTGACATGCATTCATACATGCATATTTCTCACTTCTTCAATTCGGAGCATAGGGCTTCCATTATAGCTTTACACTTCACGCTGATTGTGGCCAGATATTCTGTCTCTTTCCTCGTCTTTTCTACTGTTTTCAATTCACTTGTAATCGTTTTGTGAAATTCCTCTTCGAAAGCAAATATCACCCAATGCTTAATCCTTAGTTTTCTTGATTCGGCTTAAAATTACACGGCAACAGAGTTGAACACTGGTTGTCATAAACTAACAATTGGATCGAGTGTTCAAAGACGGTCATAAAATGAAATAAAAATATAATCGCCCAGTAATTTTAGATCTTCCTCTATTTCAATTGCCTTGAGGGCTCCACTATAAAACTCGTTTTAGTGTAAGTTTCTCAGCTTGACACGAATTAGTTTCAATATAAGGCAGGCAAATATATTTAAAAAAAAATACAATTATGCATTTTTTTACTTAGTCAATGTTTATAAAAAAAATCATGTTCATACGCATACGCTAGTGGCCTAAAGCGCGATACTGCAGTGAAAATTATATATATATGTATATATATATAAATACAAGAAAACATGAAGAAAGTTAAGAATATAATCGTGTGGGCTACTGAAAAGATTATATATTTTTTTTTCCGGTTTTTT